>NW_014577398.1:123740-141137 GCF_000485595.1 Priapulus caudatus
GCTATGGGAATCTACTAGTCCTTCTGATTTTTTACTAGTCTCGGACTAACGGACTAGCGTTAGTGTCGAACCCTGGTAACAGTGGGTGTCTCGGGCTGCTTTTTTCAGGGACCTTTGAAAACGTTTGAAGTGAGAATGTGGTGCGATAGCGACCTGGCTCAGAGGATGTTAAGAATATTAAACAACTAGAACTTTTCAGTTGTCCGATCGGGCAACTAGGCAAGATAATAACTTGTCCGACATAGACTTTCACTTGTCCCGGGCAATCGGACAACCGTTAGTGTCGAGGGCTGACTTTGCCTGCGAGTCTAGAATAATTTTATGGTATTGCATTCTTTTCTATGCAGAATTCTTTGCTCTCTAAAACAAGACCAACCTCTTGTCAATACGATACTCCTAGGCTGAGATATTGGCTCGTAAACTTCCCCTCCCACAGGCCTCACGGCACCTCGAATCCATATCAGTCAGCATCCTTCTCGCCGCTAAGGTTGCTTCGTGAGTGTTCGGTTTTTCCGCGATAACTTTATGAATGAACGGCGTTTCGGTTATCATAGGTGACTTTCGGGGGCATCGCCTATGCCCTTATCTCCCATTATCTTTCCTAGCACGGCTAATGCCCGTCATGATGGAGCCGGCAATGTTTTCTAAATTAAGTCTCTACAACGCAGCTCAGTTACTATATGGTGCAGGGGCGGATCCAGGATTGTTGAAAAGGAGGTGTCGAGAAAGAAGTAAAGAGCACTTTTTCCTGCTTACTTTTTCTGGTGTTTTAAGCTGCCGGAGGCCACTTAGGGGGGGTTTGGGGGAGGAAGATTTTTTTTTTAATTGGTGCATTCTGAGAGCATCTGAGCAGTAATTTTGATGTCTAGAATGCAAAAATTTATCAGATCCGGTCCCCCGGATGCCTGCGGACCCCTCTTTGCCCATTTCTAGGTTATTATAACAAATTTACATATATCTCCTGATCGTATTAACTGTTATGTCTTGGCCTCTGTGTTACGTCTTGGCCTCTGTCCAAGTGTTTCTGTGTATCTATTCAAGTGTTTCTGTGTAGGTTCACAAACAAAACATGCACGGCATTTTGGCGGTCACTCAACTTGTTTTATTCTAGACTAGTCACGCCATCTCGTGGACGCAATACATGACATTAACAAGCGGTTGGTCTTGTTTTAGAGAGCAAAGAATTCTGCTTAATGCAATACCTAGCAATTAATGTGACCTAACCCACACCAAAACCACCATAATCGTCGGTGTGGGCATTGGTCAGACCGTCAGAGGAATTTCGGACTAGTTGAGTGCGGCTTAGCTCTAGAACTATAGCATAGGCTAGCCCTCCGCACCTTCTAGAGCTAAGTGCGGCTGTGATTGTGAACTTGGGAGACAATCATCTACAATATTAATACAAGTCATAACGATTTCTTTAATTAACATACATACCGACGATGAGCTCAGCGACGCAAGTCGCTTCCCCTAAGGAGTTTGAGATTGTACATTCATATTGGTCTTCGTCAGCCGATGTAACGCGGTTCAAAACCAGCGCGCATGTGCCATCTTCACTGTACAAGAACTGGTGGCGCCCTCCCTCTTCAATAAGTTCTCCGTCACGGAAGAACTCTACTGAGGGTTCTGGAATTCCGCCCAACTTTACTGTGAATATGGCGCGATTGCCTTCCGTTACAGTAGTGTTCTCCATCTTTTCGACAAACTCTGGCTTCTGCAGCAGCTGTTTTTCCTAATAAATCACGTTAATAACAAGGTCGTGTGAATTCGCTTTTGTATTCCTGCTGCTGTGTTGTACGCATGCGAGGTGTTCATAGAACTTTGCATAATGTAGCCTATGGACCAATTAATTGTGCTAAAATTTTCTTAATAATCTCTCTTCTTAATGAGACTCAGTGAAATATTTGATGATAAAAAATATCATTTTAATTCCATTTGTATTGGTCCATATTATAGATAATATTGCAGAATTATCAATATAGCACAGAGAACAATTACGTTAAAAACTATATGCGGCTGATCATGTATAAACCATGAGTTAAAACTGGGTGGTTCAAATTTAGATTAATTCGATTGCATTCGATGTAAATGAGCAATTTTGGAAACTAACACTGTAAAGAACTTGAGATTATTATTATCTGAAACGACACAGAACAACATAACCATAGGACAAAATAACTTCGCTTTCACTAAATCATGCCATGCGTTTATTATATCAGTAAAATGCCATTCAACATGCATTTCTTCACCAGGCGTTTGCACAATAATTAAATTATAGTAAGTTGGTTTGGAAATGATAATCATAACTATGTTCATAACTAAAATTACGATAATAAACCATCAAGCAATATTTTATATACACAAATGTCTTTGACATGCACGCATTAGCATGCGATAACGACTCATGACCACATCAAACAACTTACCTAAGCATTGCAAAGTGTAATTATTTTTCTGGCATAGCCCCGTAAAGTGAAATTAGTGCATGCACATTCTTCCTTCACCCCTAAAGCGTTGACGGAATCTCCGTGGCGCACTATTTTCACACGTAGTTTTCGCAACAGACATTGGGAAATTAAAAGTGCCATAAAGCATGTTATATGTATATATATATCCTAGCTGTCTGACATAGCGACAGTACAAGTAAACGTGCAATCTTCTAAACCAAACTATTTGGTGGACGGAGCGAGAACATTGATTGGAAACCCACCACATAACCGGACGTGAATACGTACGTATTCTAACAAAATTATACATGCGTTCACGTATTCGAATTTTACTACAAATGCGTTCCACGTGTTCGTCTGTCAATACTGAGTATACATGAGATATAGTAATTTAAATACCCATGAAAAAATGCACAGACACTACAGAATACACTAAGACAAGCTATAGCAGCACGGTGCACACGCCCTGTGTAAGCACGCACACGCACGCACGCTGTGTAAGCACGCACACGCACGCACGCTGTGTAAGCACGAAAATAATAAATGAAAGCTTTCAATCTCATGCTTGGATGAATGTTTTCATAGTATTTTATATCATAGGATCAGGAGTGAATAATAATATATTATCTATGATAATCTATATATGATAGCCATGATAATCTATTATCATTCACTCCTGATAAGATGATGGAAGCCTTCAATCTCATGTTCGGATGAAGGATTTCATAATCTCTTTACTAACCTGCTTATCCGCAAGACATCTATTCATATAACGACCACTAAACTCTTGCTTATTAGTAATTACATTAGTTTGTGTTACAAGAATGCTTTGTTCAAGCCGTGCTTCTGGTTAGATACATGCAAACAAAATTCTAAAATTACCCAAATTATTTGGATGCGCCATTACTTTAGTAAGCTTATTTTGAAAAATATATTTAAATAAGGGAATATTAAATTACAGAACAACTGTATTAATAGATTCATTATGCAATGACCTATGTTAGCAGCATTACTTGATGAGTATATAAAACTACTTAGTCATAATGTAACGCATGATAATACTCTAAATTTCATACTTTATTAGATATTTATGTTAGATATGTCACAGACTCACACATTACATAAAACAACAACACAAACAACACAGTAAGACTTCTACAGTCAACCCATCTTAAATAAATAGATGCAATGATTTCCACAACGATAGTGTAACACCAGTTTAAACATTACAGTTGGATTGGTGAACAAACTAAAAAATACGTAGTGAATGTCGTTAAATCACCCAATTAGCTAATTAAATGACACACCATTCAATAATCCACACAACATTAATTGTGGTAGTCACACGTGAATTTTTTGAACCACAAATATTAGTTTTAAATCAAACACCAAACCAATCCAGTCAAATCTCAAGGCTGCAAGAGAGTGGTGGTGTCTAATTAGAACAGAGGTCTTGATATATACACATGCAAAGACGAGTCACACAGTGACGACACTGTATCACTGAGTAACTCGTAGCGCCATCTTACTTCAAGAATTTCGGCTCTTCATTCAAAGTAAGATTGCGGTATTCAATGACATAGTGTGACGGCTCGGCTCCCTTTTTGAGGACAGGCGGTTGCCAATCGACTTCGATCGAGTCATGGGTGAGAACAGTGACACGCAGTGGACCTGTAGGCATCAGCGGCCCCTCGGACGGCTCGAGCTTCTCTGCAACACGCAGCACAGATACACTCCCCACTAACTAGGGTTAAAAACGTCATTTTCTAACATTTCACAAAATAATAGCACGAAATAACCACGGTTCTTTTCAGCAATTTCAGAAGTTATTTCCTTTATGGGTGGATGGGGAGGGGGGGTAACCAATGAAGTCAATTGCATGGCATCAATTTCCCAACCTATATCCATATATGTATACAGTAAACCAATCATTAAATAATTAAATGAACTAAAATATGGCGTTCTGAACTCAATATTTAAAAGACGCAGCTAGAGTTAGATTAGATTGGCATTTAAAATATCTACATAATTATGTACATTTAATCTCTACACATAATAGAATGAATATACTACTCCTTCTCCACACCCACGGTCTTTTCGGCCTGCCATCAGCACCCTCTGTTAACGAGAATTTCAATTAAACAACAAAACTGAACTTTAAGTAAATTCTATATGCTTGTAAGTAATAAGTATGATATTACAGAAAAAATAAATCTCAGTTTGCATATATACACACGTATAAACACACTCACACACTCGCTGGGTTTTTTCTC
Source organism: Priapulus caudatus (assembly GCF_000485595.1). Taxonomy (NCBI): domain Eukaryota; kingdom Metazoa; phylum Priapulida; class Priapulimorpha; order Priapulimorphida; family Priapulidae; genus Priapulus; species Priapulus caudatus. The sequence goes on from NW_014577398.1 coordinate 128,461, forward strand.
TGTTCGCCGCACGCACAAGCGCGCACAGGCACACACATCATATAGTTATATCATGGTAAAAAATACACAGAGCGATAAGCGAATGACATTCGCTTCTTCGAACCCACCAAATCGCTCCATAGCAAAAACAAAATTACACAAAAGCATCAAAAAAAAAATTGGAAAACATCGCTTGTCGCAGGCTGGTGATCTGCGGATGTGTGAGCTGAAAAATGCTTATGACTTATAGATTGTAACTATATAAGCTTAATATTACTCCGGAAATCTTGCAGATTGCCCTTGTTCTTGCTAACTACAGACCATAGCGTACTTCAGTACATATTTATCAAGACTCATAATAGCTATGCTATATACCTGAGTATACATATTATTATGTTTTTTTTCAATCACTCTTGCTTATACAGTTTAAACTGTAAAGTTTATACATTTATCTTATAGTAATTTCCGTCATACAGATACTAATCTATTAAAAACCGATAATTTATAATATTTATCTAAGTGTGACCCGGCATAAGTTTCAGGGGATACTGTGTAATTTACATAAACAAGGAAGTATACCCCAAAGGATAAAGCGACTTAACAAATAGCTGAACTCATGATAACTTTTATGTAGATACAAGTGGCAGTGGAAGCTGGTGCGGCTAAAGAGGACAGTCCGGTGTTGGTGCCTGATCAGGTCGATGAGCGATAGACTAATACCTTAGGAAGCAGATACCACGAAAGTAACGGTGAATCAGGGCTATTTACTATCGACATCGGTGTGAGCGATCTAGCTTGCCCTGCGAGTTCCTAGAATAATTATTGTATTTGCTGGTGGCCGTTAGTCGGAGGAGGGCAGGGAATGCTGCGTCTCGTAAAAACAACGACCAAGCCCGCTTGCTCAATGCGGAGCATACCGCTCCTAGCGAGAATGGCTCGTAAACTTCCCCCTCCCAGGCTCACCACCTCGAATCCCACTTATCAGTCAGTGCATCCCCCGCTCGCCCGCGTCGGAGTAGGAGCCCGTTGCGTTCGTGACAAAGGGTCGGTTTTTCTCGGGCGGAGACGACTGGAGAATGGCGGAACGGGGCGGTTCAGGTTAGCTCATAGAGCCTTCGGGCATTTCGGCCATATGGCCCTTATCTCCCATTAGCTTCCTACCGCAACGGCTAATGCGCCATGCATGGGGATGAGCGCGGCAATGTGTGCCCTCAATAAGTCCTCGGTAGGCAACCAGGCTCAGTTACTGATAGGTGGTGGCAGGTGGCGGATCCTAGGGACTTGTGCGGAAAAGGAGATGCTCTGGCCAGAATAAAAGCACTTTTTTCGCCGTGCGCTTAGCTTTTTTCTTGGTGTTTTAGAGCTGCCGGGTAAGCCGATCTTAGCTGAGGGGTTGCCATCGGGGTGGCGGTGGGTCCGATGCTTGTGCTCGCCGTGTTTGGTGGTTTGAAAACGAAGGGGGATCCGGGGGACAGCGCCGCGCTCGGACCGCGCGCGACCTCGCGACTGTGGTGTCAGATAAAGGAGGTACAAATTTGCATCAGTGAGCAGCTCCAAGTAGCACCGATGGAAACGGATAGCCAAAATGGCTTAGGTGCGAGTACAGTCCGCCGGTAGCTCAGATTTTTTCAGGCGGTGGCGGGCAACTGGGGCGGCCTCCCCGTACATGTGGTTCCTGGGGAGCGCACATATGTATATAGTAAGGCTCCTGTCTGCGGGCGACTGGGTGGGCGGAGCCGAGGCTGCGGGAGAGGAAGGGAAGTGGCCCGAGCGGCGCTAGGCGAGGGCACTATTACCTTCCAAAGAACATAGAGAGCATAGGCCCCCAACCAACAGCATTAATGTTATTAGTTCATCACATACTAATGACAATCTACTTTCATGGCTTAATACGCTCCTTTATACTCCCTATATTGCAGTGGCATCGATGTAACAACAACGTCTCGATTCCTAAAACACAACCCGCCGTTTCGAGGACTACGTCGTGGCCGCCGCAGGTGGGAATGCTAGTAGGATCGGACGTGTAACACAATTCGACTATAAAACGAATGCTCGCGCGGAAGAAATAGTGCCCGCTCAGGCGGGCAACTAGTTGCTTCTCATAGTGTCCTGCTTGCGTTATCTTCAATGAATGTTCAATCGATTATCACTGAGCCAGCTAATAGAGTAAACGTTGTTCTTAGTGTAGCCCCCGTCTAACGGCAATTGTTTAGCTCTCAGATTTTTGGTTATCAAGTCATGGCAAGTTTCAGTGGGGGGGGGGCACAAGAAAATTGTGGGGGGCGTGGCTCGGCCGCCGTCCCAGGGCCCCTCGTAAGCGGTACGCGGCCTCTGGTGAGTCGTGATGCTGACTGATTGGTCGAGCGCCGGTTGAGGCTTGGGAGGGAGAGGGTGTTAGCGAGTCCAATACTCTCAGCCTATGAGCAGTCGTATTACGTGCAAGCCGGGTCGGTCGGTTGGTCTTAGGAGCCTCGCTATGCGCGGCCTGGAGCGACCTAGTGTCGCCGGGACAAGAGTTGAATATCGAGCGTCAAACAAGGCCGGCCCAAGTATCGCCGATAAACAGAGCACGGGTCGACCAGCAGCGAGCCATAGGTTGCTGGCTAACTATCGACGGGAGAAGTACGCGCGGGCGGCGGGCGCTGGCTGAGCGGGCGGCGAGAAGAGGGAACAGGGTCTATTCATGCGCGCGCGGCGTACGAAACTCTGGGTGGATGGGCATGTGTGCGCGTTGAGTAAGGCACCGTCAGGCGGGTCGTGAGGTCACGAGTGCATTGAGAGAATACCACTTCATTAATAAAAGGCGCAGCCTAGCACGCCCCTGGGGGCGCGATTGCGAGCACGGTGGTGACAAGGCGATGGGATTTACTTGGCAGCAAGAGACGCGGGGCTTGTCTCGAAATATGATAGTGGAGATTCCGGTAAGCACATGAAAAAAATGTGTGCGCACAGTATCTGATAGACGTGTTCCAGGGCGTCGAAAAGTGAGAGTACGATTTTACCGAAGCTACATTGTGTAGTGGCTGTCAAGCGTCGCCATGTTGGGTCATACGGTGCTCACTCGTTTTAGTAGGAGGCTGGTCCGCGTGGCGTCAGAACTGCTCGTCTGTGCTAAAAGAATCTGCTTGTGCTAGGTACACAGGACTGGCGGCGAAGCCCGGGTCTTAACGTGGTCAGTGCAGGAACTGCTGACAGTCGTGGATCGCGCATGGCATCGCGTGAGTCCAACTTAAGTCGCGACATGAGCTGCAGCGCTGCTAAGCGGGCGGAGTAAAACAGGTATCGCGATAGGACTAGCATGCGTGAGGCGGCGGACAGTCCAAAGCGGCGCTTTGAGAGAGGGCAACTAACGAGTCTGGCTTAGAGTTCATGGGTGGATACGCCTAGCGAAGTAGCGGAGGACGCTAACCTCACACAAAACGGCACGCGAAGAGACTCGTCGTGCAGTCACAGAATCGTCCGGGACTAGCTGTGTGCAGGTTGGGGGCGGGGCTCGGTTGGCTGTAGCTCTACGAGACTGGTGACGAAAGCCCGTCGCGCGGCTTCCGGCCGCACCGTGGTGCCCCTGACGTCTAGAGCAACGTGCGGGGGGGCGGGCTGGGGTGGCTCGCGGGGGGGTTAGGCTTCGAGTACGTGGAGTGGGAGCTAGTGACTACCAGGCGCGGGGGCGGTGAGTCGGAGGGTAGAAGCTGGCTCGCGAGGGCGCCGGCCGCGGTCGGCGGTGGGGGGCAGCCTGCGGCAGTTTAGTCGAGACGGGCGCTGATAGTAGCTGGCAGAGCTAAGAGTGCGGCGTATCTCTATACATGGATAGCGCTTAGCATTAAGGCGGGCCGCTGGGGGCGATATAAGCCGTGAGCCCATGGGGCATGCAAGGACCCAACGTACTCCAGCCAGTCAGCGACTATGTATTCCGGCAGGAAGAGGGTGGGCGGGTTGTTGTTGTGGACAAGAAACGGATTGTTGTGGTCAAGTAACAAATAAGCGGATAGTGGGGAGAGTTGTTCGATCTTGGTCGCCTGACAAAAGGAGGCTACATGATTGACAAGTCTCGTTTGATCGGCGGTAACATTGTTACTTGACACAAGCTAGGTGTGTTTGCGGCACAACCTCGCGCCAATTGCCGCCCGACGCCCTCACATGCGGGGAAGGATGACCGAGTAGGCGCCCGGCTTAACTGGCGCCTGCATGCAGCGGGCGCGCCGACAAAGGCGGCCGGTGTGTGAGAGTTCGCAATTCGAAGTAGTTTGTTCAAAAGAAAGGTAGCCGGCAGAGTAGGGATGGGTGCCATCTGCAACGCTAGGTAGGAGTTCAATTTAGTATCCGGCTCATAAGTAGGAGACATACTTCACTTCGGATCAGAAGCAGTAATGGGGCCGGTGAACCAGCCTAGGACTGGAGGTCGAGCGGGTATAAGATCGGAGCCAGCTGGGTAGATTGCAATGGCGCCATGTGGTCGAGTCTAGTAGCCCAGCGGCAGTTAACTGGGTAGAGCGGGCTGATAGGCCTAGCGAGGAGCCGACAGTCCGGGGCACGGTGGATGCACCTGATTGTGACGGTGTTGGGGAGGACAATCATCTACAGGTGGCTATAATTAATAGCAACTCATCACATTTCTGCAAGTTAAGCATACTAGGCCGACGAGGAGCTCAGCGGGTACCCAAGTCCCTGGCCCTGAGGAGGACGTTGAGATGGGACATTCATGAGGGGTCTGTCGTCACCCCGATTAACCGCCCCGGTGTCAAGAACGCAACCGGCGCAGTGTCCATCTTCCACGGTGTACGCAGGAGACGGGTGGCGCCCGTCCTGCTGCACATAAGGTTGCTCCCCGTCGAGCGGGAAGGACCTCTATGCTAGACGGGTTCTGGACATTCCGCCAACTTTACTGGAATAGGTAGGGGGGGGGTGGGGGCCCTGCCTGCGCGTTACCGTTAGGTGCGCAGCTTTGTTCGACAAGCTGGGGCTTCTGCGGCGAGCAGGCTGTTTGCGAATACACCGAGTCAGCTTAGACGTGAACGACAGCCTCGGGTAGGTGCGCGGGTGGGTGTGTTTTAGTGCCTGTGCGCCGGTGGGCTGGGACGGCGGAGTGCGCGAGGTGCTCGCAGTGAGGGGGAGAGGCTGGCATGGAGGATGGTAGCCGATGGACCAGACGTGAAGTTGCTAAATTGTTCGTGTAGAGAGAGCGCCGGCGACGTGGGTGTAGGAGAGCTCAGGGAAGACTAGGTGTTGATGGATAGAACAGACAATAGTCGATGTTAGATGGTCGCGGATGATTGTGCGGCATATGTACGGGAGGGAGTACGATATGAGAGGATTAGCAGATAGCGCACTAAGGGAAACAACTTGGAGCTGGAAGAAACTCGGAAATGCGCTGAGTCATGTACTAGGAAGCCATGGAGTAAGAAGCTGGGGGGTGGTTCAGAATGGTTGAAGATTGCATTCGATGGCGGAGTTCGATGGTAGAAGGTACAAGTGTGGGGAAGACGTGCACACTGTACGAAGAAGGCTGGGAGGAGGTAGTTAAGATCTACAAGCGAGCGGACAGCGCATATCAACAGTACGGCGAGGTAGACAAAAACGACTCGCTGTGTCACTAAAGTCGAACGCCATGTGGCGCTGATTATAGCATGGATAAAGAGGGCATTGCAAAGCCATGGCATTTCCTGTCACCAAGGCGTGTCGTGCACAAAGTTAAATGAGCTGAGGTGGAAAGTTGGGATTGGGAGAATGATCAGGGTAATGGGACACGTACCGTGTGGCATAGAGCGAGAACTTACGAGGGTAAGGTAAACCATTCCGAGTGCAAGTATCTAGTAGTACACGGAGAAGTTCGTGTACGCATGGCACGCATTAGCATCGCATAGGACGGACTCATGGACCACAGGGTCAAACAACTGGTAGCGCGCTGAAGGCAGTTGTCATAAGGTGGTAATATTGTTCGGCATAGGCCCCGCGGGAGAAGGTGCAAAGTGAGTGCGAGTCACAGTTGCGGTGCTGCTGGTGCCACGCCCGTGGCAAGGGCGCGGGCGGCGGCGTGGGGCGGGCGCGGGTGCAACGAATCTCCGGTCGGCGCACTAGACACGTAGGGTTTCGGCGACCACAGACATGTGGGGAGAGGAGTGGGGAAGGAGGGAGCGCAGTAAAACACTGTATATGCCCGAGTGAGTGAGTGATAGAGGTAGGGGCTCCTACGCTCGTACGCAAGGGCGGAGCAGGGGAAGCGTGACGAGCAGTAGAAGGGCCGGCAAGGCTTCTTAAACGCACAACATGGGACGGCAGCGAAACCGATTGGATTGAAGCCCACCAGCAAACGGCGCGGGAGCGCGCTGAAGTAGCGTGAGCGTATGGCTAGCGACAGAAGTTGGGTAATACATCGGCGTCGACTTGACGATGATGTTGGGCACGTACAGAGATTGCGTTCCGACGTGTGCGGCTCGCGGTGGTCAATGAGCTGTGGAGTGAAGCATGAGATAGTGTGAGTACATTGGGTGAAGAGCGAGGGCGCGGCATGAGGGAAAGAGAGATCTGAAAGACACAGTCATACCAGGGCGAGTAAACGAGAGGCTACTACAGGGCAGCGGCTGCACACGCCTGCGTGGTGTAGAGTCACCGGCACACCAGTGCAGCGGCGTCTGGTGGCGTAAGGGCAACCACCACTCACCGCAGGCCTGGCTGTGGGGTGTGAGAGCACGGCGACGCACGCCGCGTGCCTGTAACAGCGCGAACCGAGGGCAGAGAGAGTGGTGAACGCACGTTCACAATTCGCACGCCACGCTGGTAGGAGGCAGCCTACACATCAGCACCAGCGCTGTTAGAGCGCGGGCACACGGCGCACTCACGCGCTGGTGAAGGCGCGCAGCACCGCGCACAGCACGGCCGTGCTAGGCGGACGCACGCACGCACGCGAACCTGGTGGGTGTAATGGCCATGCGCAAAGGCGCAGCGCCAGCGCGCATGGGGTAGGGCACGAGCCACGCTTGTGAACGCGACCGCACACGCCCAGCGCGGTGGGTAAGGCAGCCTACACGCTATACGGATGACGCTGTTAAGGGCACGCATGCACTGCACGGCACGCCTGTAAGTACTGGGGCGGTCGAGCACGGCACGCGCAGGGGCGTGATGGTATGCACGCGCACACGCCTACGCAGCCCGGCGCGATGTGTGAAGGAGGCAGCGCGCACCACCGCGACGGCACCCGCCTGTGTATGTGCGTACTGCGACGTGACGAACGAACGGCGGACGCTGCTGTAAGCACCAGCGCACGGCGGCAGACGTTAAGTCTCGTTTACACTGCAACGTGCTCTTGGTTGCGAATCCGGAATTGGTAGGGCAACTTCGCAACTGACAATCGGCAGTGTAAACGCAAAAGTTGCGCGAGCGCCATCTTCATGTACAATTACGTCAATTAGCATACGCGGAATCCGGAGCGCGATGCTGCGAGCAAAGAGAATGTTGTAGATGGGATTTTACAATGCACACGTAACGTCGATTGCATGCTCAAGATCGACCGAAGGTATTTATCTTGGCTTGCAACGGCGACGAGCGACGAGCGACGCGAGCGTCAGTTCATGTATATTAGCATAGGGAAAAATGCTGCGGGATGCTGCGACCAAAGTGAAAATTTTGAATCACAATTCACAATCAAAGTGATAGGAATTGCAATGCGCACAAACTGTCCGGCATTCACGCTTTGTTTTAAATGCGTAACATCTGCCTTAGGCCATTTACTTTTGGCGTTATGTCGCCGAGGTGGCGATGTCCCAATCGCTATACCTTATAGGGTAGGAATGGGAATGAGGCGGGCAATACCGCCCCAACGAAGTAGTAAGGTCAGAATTTGCGATGTGCACCACGCCACCACGCTCTTTTTTGCGTGCTGAGCATCGTCCCTACGTCATTTACTTTGGGCGCTACGTCGCCGAGGTGCCGACGTCACAGGAACTCGCGAGGACACAGAGAAGTTGCAGAGAACAAGGTGTCGCTCAACAACCAGTGCGTGCACGTACATGGCATCCTCGCATACGATCCTTATCCGCATCCCCAACATCCTTCTCTTCCCCCTGTTCTCCTCTCCGTTGCCGCCGCCAAGAAACAGCACAACAAAAACAACAACAACAACAACAACAACAACAACAACAACAACAACGACGACGATGACGACGACGACGACGACGACAGGCACATCCTGCCCACCGTGCAGATAGAACTAACGGATTATTGTTATAACAACACTGCGAGACAGGCAATTAGGAATTAAGCTAACACGACTCTCTGTGGCATAAAAGCCGAGGTACGGCACGCACAGGCGCAAAGACTCGTGCACAGTCACAGAGTCAGGATGCCGGTGTTGCCACGATAGGAGGGCATTGGGTTTGTCCAAGCACGTGCAGCCGAGCTTCTAATGTGCACGCTCGCAGGCGTGCGTGCTCGCACGCACGCGTGTATGTGCACGCACGTGTGTACGTGCGCGCACGTGTGTACGTGCGCGCATGCGTGTACGTGCGCGCATGCGTGTACGTGCGGGAATGCGTGTATGTGCGCGCACGATTGAACGTGCGCTCATACGTGTACGTGCACGCAGGAGTGTATATGTGCGGACGCGTGTGGTCATGTGCATCTGTGTACGGCAGATACGTACACTCACGTACACCTGTTGTACACGGGGAAGGTACACGCGTGCGCGCACGTACACGCGCACGTGCACATGAGGAGGAGGTCAGCATCACGAGCATGGACAAATCCAATAGGAAACCCCTCCAGTAATCCACTGCCTTCGTGGCATCCCGCCCTATATATGTGACTGTGCACGGTTCTTTGCGCCTGTGCGTGCGATACCTCAAGAATTTATACATGCAATAATGCCTATATCCATCGCCCCACGCGTACGCTCGCTGTCGACGCTGACCGCTCGATCGAGTTGGCCAACTCGCAGTCGTCAGTGTAAACGCGCTGCACAGTTCATAGAACGTTTGATAGAGCGTTGGGAAGTTGGTCCAATTCGCCAATTCGCCAACACAAAGTTGGCAGTGTAAACCCAGCTTTAATCGCCACGCGACGCTGACCAAACAAACCAAGGCAGAACGTCCCGCGTGCGCCTACTTCGTGTAACATTCGTGTAACATTGGCGTCGTACTAGCCCGCGAGCAAGCGACTAACCAAGTGTATATGACAGGATCCACTATGATTGTGCGTACATTGTTTCGAAAATCAAGGTGGCGCGTTATTAGCTGATCCCAAAACTCATCTGCAACAAGCAACTGATGACCAAAGCCTGAAGTGATTAGTACACTGTCAGGTTCTAGTAGGTAGCAGGAGAATAAATCACAATTCTTTTCATCCGAATTCTATACACATCGCTAGTACTATATATATATAGTATACTGGTTAATACCTACTATGCACGCAATATGCCTCTTAATTTCAGCTGTAATTTTGAGTGAAATAATCAGGGCTATCGTGAATACGTTTTGGATGTTCAATTGTGTTTTTTGGCGGGATAGCTTAACTCGTGGAGAAATATTTGTTGACTGGAGAGAGAAACTTTCCGTCATAATCCTGCTCAACATAAGAAAGATCTCTAAAGGAAACTACACGGGAATCCGCCCGCACTCGTCTCCTGTGTTCGCCACCATCCTGTGAATTAACTAGCAGCTGTCTTCCGTACCTATGAGATTGCAACACACTTTTCCAATTGTTGTATTGCTTTGTAGGTAATTTACCACTGTCCCACTTCGGCAAAACAACGCACGAATCACTCACTGTTTCTAAATTTGCAGGCATATTTTTGTCTTTGTTTTTACCAGCCGTAGAGTCAAGTCTAAACTGTAGTTCGTCTGTGTATTTCATTGCAACGCGTCCGTTAGAAGTTATCTGGTTTATGCTTTGCCCCTCAGATGTTTGAGATGTTACTTGATTTTCAATGTTTATTGTCGCCACCACCTCGTTTAAACGACTGATTGGTCCGGATATTTTAGTTTCTTTACTGTTAGGTGACGCATCATTGCACATTATCGGGTTGATCCTTATGGATCTGTGATGGCAACCGCTATCTCGATCGTTTAAATCTGCATAAGGTGAGTGATATTCCAGATGTTTATTGGGAAGGGAGATCAAATCTGTTTTCACATATAACCTCTTGTCTGAGCTGTCACTATTAAGTTTGCTTTCACTTAACCTCGGTTCGCAAGTCCTGCCACACTCTCCTTCAGTTTTAGCTACATTGTTTTCATGGTCATTGGAATAACTCTTGGAACGATCTGGCGATACATATGATTCTTGTCCATCGGGATCTAGCGTGCTATTAACAGAATCTGTAGTATCCTGTCTTTTTATTACATCTAAATGTTTAGCATTCATATGCGGAGAATTATGTTTATCCCCGCCTTCCTTAATGTTAGTACTGCAACCATCATTGGCATCGGTCTCCCATTTACTCTTACTACCAAAGCTCTCGTTCGTACACGTGCCAGGCAGGAACTCTACTGTCCAGATTGTAGGTTTGAGCGGAGTAGTATCGCATGCGTAGTTCCGTGTTATGCTCCCAGTGACAAGTGGTTTACCACGGTCTCGGACAAAGTTCTGACACCCTCCATAAGGATTGGCAAGGCGCGACAACGCACGCATTGCATTGGCTGCTTTCTACAAAGTACGTAAATAAACATTGACAGGGGCATGCAAAAATTCACAATCATTTTAAAAAGCACAGGTGATGTTAAAAACATTAATGTATTGTTAGCCAAGAGATTAGTTTTGTTAAACCACTGAAATGGGAATCGCATTTGTTAAATGATACAACCAGATAAATTTTAGTCGAAATACCATGTAATTAGAATTGTTAATAGAAAAGGTATATATAAGTTAAGAGATGCACTAAAACTAATATCACGACGTTAGGCATAGCCCTCTTGCAATTTCCAATCATGCATGCATACATCATAGCATGTATTAATGTATATGATCATGCAACATTGATTGCATAACTGTCTAACCTGCCACTTTCTCTGGACCAGTAGTCGCTTGTGCTTGTCTGTATCGATTGTGGTGCCTTTGACTCTGTTTGGATCCTGAGCTAGCCAAGGATGTCCTATGCACTCTTCAGCGCTCATTCTCTTCCTGTGTGTGAATTACACAATTTAGGAGAAACGACTTGGCAATGAACAAAGTAATGTGAGATGTCCGATTTCTACAATGTTCTCAGTTCTACCGTAAACATCGGTCGTTTTTTTTCTGATGCTCTTGCTCTCCCCTTTCCTCCTCATTATCTTGTTTTTACTCCTAGTCAGTCGTATGCTGTTCCCCTTCTTCTACCTCTTCTTCCTTATCCACGTTCTCCCCATCCTTATGCACATTTTTATCCTCCTCCTGCTCCCCTAACAGCCCCGCTATCTCATCCGTTTCCAACTACACCTTCCCACTTCCTCCTCTTCCTCCGACCTCCTATTCCTCCGCATTCTCCTTCTATTCCGACTCCTCTTACGCATTTCTCATCCTCCCACTCGCCCAACTAGCCTAAGTGCATGGTTAGTTTACATGCTACTTAATTGGAATTTACGGTATACGGATGACAGCCGTGTGGAAATTTGAGTGTTATTGAACTAATAATTAAAAAACAAACCTCTGTGCCTTTTCTATAAGATGCGTTATGAAGTCTTTGCCTTCTTCAGATATGTTTGAAAAAGCTTCGTCATCAAAGTCCCATTCACCCTTGGTGACATTTTCTAGTGTTTCTTGGTCAGTCTCGCCAGCAAACGGAGACAAGCCTGAAAGCCTACAAACGAAATTGATGAGAGCTATAGTAGCAATATTTGTTGTTGTCCAATAGCAGTCAATATTATAATACATGTGAAACAGTATACACTAATATATTTGTTCTTCATGAAGTTTACAAAGCAGCACGTGACAATTTGAGAACAAGCACATTTATAACACGTAAGCACTTTTATAACGTAATTTCTAAAAATAGGAAATGAGTCATTCTAATATACAGCAATACGGGGGAAATAATAGCGAATGGCAGTGCTTATAGATTTAAAATTGTCAACGTGAACAGTAGAGAAACTTACAGAGTGTAAGCAATCACACCAACGCTCCACATGTCCGTGGCCTTGTCAACTGGCTCATAGTTAATCACTTCCGGAGCAACAAACTCGGGTGTGCCAAACATCACTTTTGTGGTATCTCCGGGCTTGTGAGGGCGCGACAGATTGAAGTCGATCAGCTTTATTTGGTTACTGTTATCGTTGACACAGAGCACATTTTCTGAAAAACAAGGAGCACTGGATCAGATCTCGACACCAATCTGCTTTAAAAGCTCCCAAAACGCATTAATTATTTCTGCAAAAAAACCACAAAGAAGTGGGTATACGTAATTCAGCAGTTACATATACCAATTGGAATCCATTTTTTCCTTTCCAATCATCATTTTCATCAATCCTTCAAAATCGTCGTCCATTCCAGTGTTAACCTACAATTTTTTACTGCTAAACCAAAATTTACCTGGCTTTAGATCAAGGTGCAAGATGTCTTGGTCATGCATGTATTGGACAGCCTCACATAACTGCCTCATGAAAATAATGCAGTCTCTCTCGGTCAATATGTAGTTGGGTGATGTTATGCGCTCCAACAGCTCGCCCCCGGGAACGCTGCAAGCAACAATGTAGGCATAATACCGTTGTAATTCGTTGCTTATATATATATATATA
>NW_014577398.1:141162-144292 GCF_000485595.1 Priapulus caudatus
GTGTGCGTGCGCGCGGGCGTGCGTGCGTGTGTGTGTAAAAAATGTATAAAAAAAATTATTACTAAACAGTGGCGATCTCGCGCGGATAGGCGTGAAGTAAATGCGTGGCGCAATGTGCATCAATAACTGCCCGCATGTATTCAAAAATGTGTAAAAATATTAATCCGAAACAGCCGGAATGTGCTACTAAACAGCGAAATGTGGTACTAACTATGGCGAATGTCGTGCGGCAGATATAGGTCAGAATGTGCGCATGCGCATCAATGAACTCCGCAAGTGCTAGTCAAAATGTGTAAAAATATATACTAAATCACTCGGCGAAATGTTGCTGCGAACAGTGAAATGTGCTACTAAACACTCTGACAGCGGGAATGGTGCGATGACAATAAACTGCGCGGTCCATCACTGTATCAAAATTCGTTTTGTAATAAAAATATATACTCCAAATCAGTCGCGAAAGTTCGTCACTCTAAACCCAGCGCATCTCTGCCTACTAACAGCGAAATTGTGGCGGAACTAGGTAAGGAATTGTGGCGCCAAATGTGCGTCAATCACACTGCGCGCAAGCTAATCATAAATTCGTAAAAATATTATATCTAAATTCCCACGCGAATGTGCTACAAAGTCCAGTGGAAATTGTGGCTACTAAATCTCGCCAGCGGAATGTGGACATCAAATGCCGCCAATGTTACAAATGTGTAAAATATTATCCTATCCATCCACGAAAGTGCTTCAGTCTAAGACAGCGCACAATTGCTACTTCAAATCTCCAGGTCTTGCTGCCTCTCACACGAATGCACGGCGGCAGACTAGCATCTAACCGCGCCAACGTACTAATAATCTGTAAAACAGTGTTTATACAACAGAGCGTAGGGAGAATGTGCCTACTGGAAACAGCGAAATGTGTAGCTAAAGCCAAGGCGGAGTGTGCGAGCGATAAGTGGTGTAATAAGTGGCCGGCAATTGAGTGCATATCAATAACTGCGCGTAAATCAGTATCAATAATTGGACACCGGTCACAGTAGTGTAATACTGCGAAAACGTGTCCAATTCATGCCGTACCATTACGCAAATGTCAGCTTACCTACTAGCTATAGTACGGTAGCTATACTCAGATTCACCTGTTCTTGTTGTTGGTTTTCATATGCATGCAAGATGGCTCTCTGGCCCGAATGTGGACTCAGTGGGGCGATTCACGTCGAAACAGGTACAACTGTAGTGGTGTAGCCGGTTAGAATGTTCGTATGGCATGATGTCATTGATTGTCTACAATCGGGCTCCTGCGGCTGGTCTCCCTCTCTCTCTCTCATTCTCCCTCTCTCTATATATATATATATATATATATCTATATAGTATTTCAGAGGCTAATAAACACCTATTATTTAACACATGGGGGTATATAAACAGCCAGGTATTTTATTAGCCGTCTTTGAATATATTAATACATGAATAAAATCGGGCAATGCGAGTTTTATATGGTTTCAGCGATGCATTTTGCTTATTTACGAAAACATTGATAGTTCAACATAAGGCGGTGATTCACTACTAAACGGTACTAAAATAACACATTTTGAATTTTAAATTGTCTTGATTCCTTGATAAAGCGATGAAATTTATTCAGCATCTCATGGAATAGTTGGCTTCCATTCCTTGAACATATGAGTAATATAATACTATGAGCATATGAGATATGAGATGTACATATGAGAATACATAAACATATAAGTGAACGCGAGTGAGCCCGTTATTTTCTGACGAGAGTTCACACCGCTGGGTAGAGGGCGTCACCATGTCATAATAACGAGTATAGCTCGAGCAGTTACGTGAATAATTTATTCATTCCTCATGTACATTTATACATTTATTAAATGTAGAAGTGAATTATTCTGGTGTACGCGTCATCTACAAAATGTTAACCATGTACAAATTACGATTAAATTTTTAAATGTTTTTGTATTCAGCAACTGTACTCCGTTATGGTTTTTAATGAAGTCTATGAACAGGGAGCGCTTCTGTATTGAACCTATCAGCAACCGAGTGAGGAACATGGAATTCCTTCACGAGTAAATGCATCACTCAGTGGTGGACATCTCACAGATAATGATTAGTGCGCACATATAGCCGAGATCAAAACTGACTCCTATTGGTATAATAAACCCCTGTACTGCACACGATTTTTAAGAAATGATTGCGGGAAATAAGAATAGCAGATGTAGCATTTATGCGTCACGTGTATTAGTACAGGAGCTAAGGGGTGAAAAGGATATAAGATCGGGTACCCATCTCCATCGGCATGGTATCTGGGCGCCATATTGAATTTCAAAATTGTATATATATACTCACAGCTCTGTGACGATGGCCATATCTTTGCCCTTGGAGAAGGCGTCGTTGGCCTGTAGTAGCATCGGGTGGTGTAGTTGGTTCATGATGTCCACCTCGTCTCGGACTGCTTGCCTCGAGCTCTTCTTCACGGCGTTAACCAGCTTACAAGCGTACTCTCTGTTCGTTGTCTTATCCACGCACTTGTATACGGTGCTGAAGCGTCCTCTTCATTTATACCGAACATACATATTCGTGTTTATACATAAAATAACACAGGCGTTGATATAACAGCGACAGTATTCGTAAAACAGCGTATGACGATATGTGGTTCTGATTCGATTTGCTGTTGATCAATTATCATTTCACCATAACATGCACTGAGTTCATGTAGGTAATCTATATGTGCAATTAGTATATAAGTAATATAAGGAGTGAATGATGACGATTTGTGTTTTACTCAATTCTGGTATTATCGTTAAACTATACTTTGATATAGTTCTATGATAATTAGATTTGATTGCACATACTTGGCAATTTCCTCTTTAATTTCATATTTGTCCTTGATGTGCGTATCCTCCTGAATGAGCACCGTCTGTGGCTCAAAAGGCCATTCTTCTTCTACAAACACATTCATATACATATACATCAAGAGTCATTAAAAATAAACTTGTTTTTACTCAATCCTGATTTACTTGCTCACTCACGCAAACGTAGACGCACACGCACACGCGCACGAACACGCACATTCACAAATGCGCGCTCACACACACACACACACACACACACACACACACACACACACACACAC
>NW_014577398.1:146160-160275 GCF_000485595.1 Priapulus caudatus
CACACACACACGCACGCACGCACGCACGCACGCACGCACGCACGCACCACGCACGCACGCACGCACGCACACACACACACACACATATATATATATATATATAAATATATGGTCGTAATAATAACATATAAAACATGACAATTTCAAATGTGATATATACATTCAGATCACCTAAAACACAAGTGCTCGTCGGATGACAGAAATAATTACACATTTTCATCCGACTTAGTATGAAATTATACAATCATATGCGGTTCTCATCACATGCAGTGTTAGTTAGGTAAGCTAAGTCTTTTACGTACCTGATTGTTAGCTTGGTGAGGTTGTTGTGTGTTTCGATGGTGATTCTGCCTCCGGGACACAGTTCCTCGTCCCCCTTGAACCACTTGACCTCTGGTATAGGATCACCAGCAAAGCGCACCTACGAGAAAGCAATCATTTGATAGCAGATTATAAGGCATCGGTTACAGAAATGAGCAGAAATAGTCCATCCATTTCGGTGTATATCTTGGATTCGCAAGTGTAGTCAATAGGTATACATTTGTATGAACATTGTTGTATTTTATATGTCGTTATGCTTGCTAGATTTCTTGCATTTATTTGAAAGAAGCGTTACATATATCGAAATATCGACATTTTGTCCAGACTAAACAAAATAAACCAGTTGGTAGTTAATGAAGTTCTATTCCTAGGCTTCTAGCATACTACTTACTTTAATGGTGACCTTCTTTCCCCGGCGGATGGTGACGTTGCCGGGACCCTTCTCAATCTTAGCGGCGGACAGCCCACCTCCCTGCTTTCTCATATGTTCGTCATCCTCTGCATCTGTTAGCAGCAAGCAGTTGCCCCGTCAGAGAAATACCATGGTGCGCACACACACGCGTAACTCATCAAGTGCGAATACAAAACGTGACCAGATTTTAAATATTTAAACCAACTTGTTAAAAATAAATATATTTGCGAAAATAAATATTTACGGGGCGTGGAAGCAGACCAGCTGCATGTATTAAGTAAGTACACTTAGTTAGAAACGACGTCAAATATTCACAGTTGGTTAAAACTCATTTGCTAAAATAAAGACTTCAAATGTTAAAACGGATTATAATAAACAGTTGTAAAACGTCAATTTTTTAAAGATACACATAAATAACATTACAGAAAATATTAAAGGACCAGGGTGGCGGTCAATAGAAAGGTAATGCACCTGTGTAATTAAGCCGGTATTATACGCACATCAACTAGTCAACCAAACCAGTGTGATTACGATTTTTTTTTACTGTACTAGCAATATAAAATCGTGAAAATCACACTGATACTTCTCTGTTAACCGCAAACAGTCACTGCGTTCCAGAAAAAGCTGCCAGGTAATCCGGGAAACTGACGAGTGTTGTTTTTGTTGGATGATATTGGCTAGAGCTAGACTTTTAATTTCCACGGGATCTAGATTTGACGGGTGTGTGAGTGCGCGCGCGTGTGTATGTATGTGTGTGTGTGTGTGTGTGTGTGTGTGTGTGTGTGTGTGTGTGTGTGTGTGTGTGTGTGTGTTGTGTGTGTGTGTGTGTGTGTGTGTGTGTGTGTGTGTGTGTGTGTGTGTGTGTGTGTGTGTGTGTGTGTGTGTGCGTGTGTGTGTACACGCGCTCGTGGGTGTGTGTGTGAGTGTGAACACAGTGTTCCGATTGCCTTAATTTGATTGCGTATAATACCGCATTAATTTATGGTGACAATGTACAACCACTATATAAAAGAAATTAATTAAATATAATCAAATGCATGCAGTCCATGCATCAAAAAGCAATAGGTGTTTTTGTGATAACATGCTCAATGTATAAATTAGAAAGACTTGAGTTACACGCAAATGCACTATAAAACTAAAGGTCGGCATTTTAGTTACACGAAATAGTGACATAGACAGCTTACTATGTGCATAAGCAATGTTTAAATCATGTTAATACTGTCATTAACCCGATTATTAGCCCGATAGAAGCACAAGTTACTAACTATACGAGTGTGATAACATTTGAAGCATATGAAATTCTAGTTTAAGATGAAAGATGACACGCCAAGCCGTCAGCTCATGTCTGACTTACAACACCCACGGTCGAGCCTCAACTGACATTTGCACAAATTATGAAAGCTGTCATCTTTCAGTGAAATTGCTTATTCTAGATTTCTAGAGGCTTCAATAATCTTTAAATATATTATATATCGTAGCATTATACAAACTAAGATATCCACAATCAATCAATATAAACATAGAGTGATAGGACATTAATAATTTGTATAGTGTTACATATAATATATATATATATACATGATTAACGACATACATGTTAATAAATAAATAAATAAATAACATATACCAAAGAACTGTGTAACAATATAATAGAGACAGATGCGAAAACAAACGCTACGAAAAAATGTCGTTGTGAATCTACTATACACACGCAAAATCGACGATTCTTCAAAGGCACTGTGTGTCATTTCTGCAAGATGCTACAGTAATTAAATCACAATACATTAGGCTAATGCTTATTTGGTCATGGTCACTTGTTTCCAATCTTCGAGAAGCACATATTTCATACGTTCTATATTGCTATAGAATATTTTGCAGACATCCGTGAAAAAGATTTTGAAAAAGAAAAAGAAAAAGAAAAAGTTTTGAGCTAACATGCATTCTATAAAGGACATTGATACTGGCCTATTTGCGGTGCCTGTTTCTTGTGTTATTAGTGAGCAGTAAATTAGAATTGTGTGTTATTGAGAGAAGCAATCCGCTATTATTATTATATTATTGATTCGTCTTTGTACCTTCTATGGTTTTCTCATTCCTGTGGTTATCTCAAATTCGCCACCGATATACTTCCAAAACCATCCAAGTAATCCATAAATTCACCAGGTTTTCTGACAAACACCTTCATAGCCACCGTAAAGTGCAGGCTTTTATGCGTTTTATTTTTTGTCGGTCTTTCATCATCGTGTAAAAATTGCCATACGCCTTTATTAAGTAGCTAGGTGCGTGAATCGTCCAACCCATTTTTATGACAATTGTTGTTGGGAAACCATCTATGAACGCCAACGCAATTCTTCTAACTGTTTGCTATCACGGCAAAATATCAAACCTGACCATTGACAAAGCTAATGTGCGATAGTGCAAGATTGCCACCAATATCTTTAATAAATGGACCCCATGTGCATATACCTGTGCTCC
This sequence comes from Priapulus caudatus, assembly GCF_000485595.1. Lineage (NCBI taxonomy): Eukaryota > Metazoa > Priapulida > Priapulimorpha > Priapulimorphida > Priapulidae > Priapulus > Priapulus caudatus. Next base: position 149,369 of record NW_014577398.1, read on the forward strand.
TTGTGATCGCACCAGTTCCGCCGTGTGGCTAACTATGCCCAATATTCCCTGTCTCTTCGGCTATTTCTGTTGGTATCGGTATTGCTGTACTTACATTTTTCCTATATGTAACTTACGCGGTAGAGTCCCTGCAGTGGAAAGCGTTTTGTTGCTCCATGCAAGTCTATTTAAAAAGGCTTGCTGGCAAACGTGCACTTTCGCGTGTCAGGTTTGAATTTTCAGATGGCATGCGCAATCGAAACAACGTGACATGACCAAATCTCTTAGCAATACTTACAACCAATGAAAGGTTGATACGTCAGTGTATATGTGTTTTTCCCACAATCGTATCTCGGAGGTTTCATTCAAAGCATAAAGAAATAACAAGACATCAGTTGTAAGGTCAGCCTTTCGTGGTTAGTATTACATTTATAACTATATACACACGGGATGTGATCTATAAGGAAGTTAGGTAACATAATAACGTGGCATATTGGGAAAGTCTGTAAAGAAAGTTTGGCATTAGTTAGGACATTCTATTTATTTTATTTATACTATATTTATGCTATATATTTGTAATAAAACTAGAAATTGGTCTCTCTGTCTTGTTCCGCATAGAACCAATTTCGTCAGCAGTGATGATATCACGTAAATATGCCACGCCCACAAGCTTGAATTTTTATGCGTTATATTTTTCCTCGTATCGGACCGAATTATGGACTTACCTCTATCGCCGCCTTTGTCGAACAATGACTGACAATACGTAAGGGCTTATGTAATATAATTCAGTTTACAGACAATGAGGGATGCATTAATTCGTTCGCAAATAGTATCACACATAAGGAAAACAGAACGATGAATAGTTGCAGACATAACGCCCTATCACAAATATGCTCTAAGAATCTAAACCACAAAGCCATATATATTAGCACAATTCAGATGACAATTTTAGAAGAGGTGTTGGCAATACAACAACAGTATAAAGTTACACACATCGTAGCTATATCAGTATAATACTGAATAAGCTTATTCTGATAAGGCGTTCAAGTTAACTAGTAACAAACGAGCACTTTTTAACAGACATGCATTTAATGGAAACTAAGAATAAATCTATACTAAAAAACGTCATCCATACGAGAGGTTTCTTTCACATAAAATAAACGCATGGGAAATCGGTCAAGCTTGTTGAAATAAACGTAGAGCACTGTGCAATTGACACAAGCAGCAATGGTCAACGTAATTCAAACACAAATCGGCTCACTCTTGAAACAAAACGCGAATCATTGATATCACTGGTAAATAATTGGTAAAAAAAAACTGGTAAAGGGGAAAAAATTCGTGCCTATCATGTTTGCAGTGCCGGAAGAAGCGACTACACGCACGCCACCTACCTCTAACAGACAGCTCGGCTGCGCACGAAGTCTCTCCAGCGACGTTGATGGCCGTACATTTGTACTCGCCCTCGTCGTGCGCCTTCGCATGTCGTAGCTGCAGCCTGGCAACCTCGCCGTCATAACTCATCCTCGAGTCGGGAGATTCCCTGAAAAAATGGCCGCGAAGGTCAACCGTAGGTCGGAGAGCAGCCGACGACGGAGCTGCGTTAATTGGCGCATATCGAACCAGATTATAGAAATTTCGAACCAGAAATTTTATATATAGAGCGATTTTTTCTCCATGAATAAGACATCTGTCTTCAGTACATGTATATATATTTGAATTAAATGCAATAAAGATTTAATAATAATAATAATAATAATAATAATAATAAAATCGACAACCGACGTCTGCACGAAATAACTCCCAAAAGCAATGCTGGTTTTAATTGTTATTTCGGTACTGCAACTACGGTAACGTAGCACGCACGGTGGCGTTGTGTAGGTTTTCGCGCTGGACAACGTGTAATGATGTGTATGATGTGATGATGTGTGACCGCCGCGTACCTGATTCTATTGTCGTCTACTGTCCAAACAATTTCTGGTTCCGGTTGACCTGATAAAACGCATTCGAACGTGACCGGGTCGCCCTCCCTGACTTGTTTGTCCATGAACTCGCGCGAAAATTCTGGTTTGCGACGAATCTCCACGTGTCTTTTCAGCACGCGTCGGAAGTCTTGCTGTTGAACCTCCGTGGTCTCCGTTTCAAAATACTCAGTTCTATAAAGGCAACAGCAACATCGTTTACAGCTTCCGTGTGTGAATCTCACGAGGGATGAAGATCACCTTACGATTATCTCGAAGATTCTATTGTAGCGACCAATGTTACACTCGGATTGTATTCGGTTGAGCCGTATTTGTGTCGTGACAGTGTGCCATCGTGCCAATGACGACACCCGCGAGTATCCACGATGGAGCTATTAGTAAGCCCAGCCATCACGTCGTGGATACTTGATGACGGCATGGGAAAAACTACTACGTCTATTAGTCATCCATTTAGCCACGCTAGTGGATGCTTCATGGCAGGCCATTAGATGCTGTTACCTGTGGGAACACGGGGAAGACGTAGACGAATGCGCGCGACATAAGAGCGGAAAGAAGGCGATAGAAATAGGGCGTTGGCGCGTATCGGGGAACACTCTTTTACCGTGCACACCAGCGCCAAGTAGCTATATAGGTTTAGCTTTAGACTATAAGAACAAAAGATATACTATTACTTTAGATATCGACTTGAATTTTGCCAGTACTTTTGTCTTACCTGTGCTGCGTTTAGGATGTTGCTAACCTTTATATATAATAAATAGCGCTTATTAGTTCTAAGCTAAACTCAGTCTGACTAGTAAATAGACTCAGTCTTCACTGTAAATATGGGGCGCAGACAAATTGACATAAAACATATATGCTCAAGGCACGACCTTCTAAGACGAATGCTCACACAACAAATCCCATAACATTTAAGGAAAGAGAGAGAGAGAGAGCGGAAAAAGAGAGAACGAGCGAGACAGCGAAAGAAAGGAAAGAAAGAGGAAAGGAAGAGGATGCGATGGAGGCGGTTGTAGCGGCAGGGACGGTAGAAGTGGCAGTGGGGTAGAAAAGTAGACGAGGTGGAGGTTAGAGGATGATACCGGATAGAGGAGACAGAGCACGGGGTCAAGAAGGTCGATAATGAGATTGGAAAATCGTAGTGAAGGTACAATGAGTGGTGGTGGAGGAGGAGGAGGAGGAGGAGAAGGAGAAGGAGGAGGAGGAGGAGAAGGAGGAGGAGGAGGGAAAATATGTCACAAGCAAAGCTAAGATGGATAAGCCACAAACGACGTCAAACAGGTTATTAGTCCCCGAACATATTTTCCAAATTTTTGCACGTTTATGAACATTTTTAATCAAAAAGGAATTTGCTTTTTTCTTGTTAGTATTGTGAACATTCATCTTGGGATCATTTGTCAATGGCTTTGTCACTCATTATATATATATATATAAGTGCAAGCAATGTAGCCATTAATATGCTCGCCGTAAACTAATAACGATTCAAAAAGTCCCAATGCATTATCAAACGCCTAAGGGAAAGCAGTGGAGATGATCTACTGCACAGGACGACGTAAGATTCTAATATTGGCCACCATTTATGTCATATTATGCGAACGCGTGATAATATTCGGGGCTGCAAGGATGCAAAGGGCACGTCGTCATCGCGCATTATGTGTTTTTGTCTCGCTCATTTCATGCATACATAAACACGATCATGGACATCTTGTCCGTTTTTCTTGGATGGTTTATAGGTTGTTGTGTGTATCGCCGCGCCCCCCCTCCACCAATTTCACGGGTAGCAATAATGTCGGCGATTTCAGTATGCGTGAATGTGGTACGTATCTCACGCACACACACGCACTCACGCACGCACGCACGCGCACGCAAACACGCACGCACGCGCACGCAAACACGCACGCACGCACGCCCGCACACACACACACACACACACACACACACACACACACACACACACAATAGTTAATATACCTTGAGTATTCGTCATCGTCGCTGCCAGGGTAAACGTTTATGGAGACTGTGCACGAATGTTCTCCCTGAGAGTTCCTTGCTGTCACCGTCAGGCGACCTTCGTCATCCATCCCTACGCTGGGAATTTCTATAGCATTCGCGTAGCCTTCTCTTATCACCTAAAGCAACATCACGTGAAAATGAATGGTTGCCATCGAAGAGGTAAAATGTTACAGATCAGTCATGTCCACATATCAATACAAATATTGTTTGGTATATACGTACACGCGTAAACGCGTGAACGTCGTTCAAATAGCTGTGAATTACTAGATTTCGCAATTATTTGTGGCGCGTCGTGTAAGCTTTTAATATGGTATGTGTACAGATTCATCTCGCGAAATCGAAAGACACTATATATAGCTGAATGCCGAACGAAGCTTGAACATACAATACTGTGCGTGGCACTGTACCGCGCCTGCTTTCGTAGACCAGGCAACGAACAAGCATAAACTGCTGTTCCAGCAATACTAAAAACAACGAATCTTTGCCTCCTGCAGTAAAGAGGCTAGCTATCCGATACGTATCCGAGCTATTCGTGCCGAGTATAGGCGTCAGCAATGGAACATATAGTTAATCGTCAAATCAAGCACATGACGTACGCCCTTTAAGGAAAAAGTAAATAAATAAGGATAAGTAATAAGATAAAGTAATAAAGTAATACGTCCTCAAGCGCTTGCACGGGTATTGCTCTAATGAGACATGCGGCTAAACAGAGGAATTGCTCCGACCTGTGATTGGAAGATCAAATAGAATTCTCAGAACTGTCAGTATTAGATATCTCACTGACTGTACTAACAAGATAGTTTGTTTTCAAACGATTACAACGTTTACACACTTCTCCGAATATATTTGCCAACTTTTGCGAATAGTTCCTTGTTAAAGTAGCGTTCGTGTTGTATTCGGAGCGGTTTACGCCGTTTACGGTTTAGCCGCTGACTCCATGGCAACATCACTAAACAGCTAGAGCTCAAAAACATCAGCTGATGTGACGTTTTGATACAGGAAGACCGGCATATGTGAAGGGGAAGGGGAGAAGAGAAAAAGAAAAGAGAGGGAGAGGGGAAAGTTGAATACGCAATAGCTACTTCCCTCACCACATTAGACTAGGTTTTGTTATCAATCGAGTTGTATGCGTGTCATATATTGACAGACCTGAGAAACGTCACGAATTATATTTTTATCTTCAAATCACAGGTCGGAGCAATTCCTCTTTTTAGCCTCATGTCTAATAAGGAGTAAACGTTTATTGACAAATGAATCGAATCAATCACACATCCCCTCGCATCCTGTCACATCGTACATGCAGCCCTGTGCGCTGAATCGCTTAGCTAAACACTATATATTTAGTCCGAGCAAAAATTCGACGGCAAAAAACTTGCACTTCTACTCGATTACACTTTTTTTTAGCACATCTTTACGTTGCTGTTTAACACAGAACTAACCTTGAATCTACCGCCAGGTCGGATCGGCTCCCCGTCCTTGAACCACTCGACGACAGGTAGCGGCACGCCGTCGACCTTGCAGGAGAAGCGCACGGGGGAACCCTCGGTACCGCTCCAGGGCTTCGGCTTCTCTAGGAACACGGGCGCGCACTTATCCTCGTCAAACACCTCTGTGATCATGCAAGACAAACGAGGCAAACTTACACCAACGTATATATTATATACGATCCCTTATACCAGTGGTTCTTTACCATTTTTGAGGCATGGACCCTTTTGAGAATCTGGTGAAGTCTACCGCCCCCTCTCCAGAAAAAATACACATAAGCACACAAACAAAAGTTTGCATGCGCCTGGTTCACGGACCCCCTCTAGCCCATCCACGGACCCCAAAGGTGTCCATGGACCACAGATTAAGAACCCCTGCCTTAAACACTGGCGATTATAGGGATGTATACCTACTACTATAGAGTAGCTTGTGCGAAAACTAAATACTGGTGTTTTTAGTTTGATATTGGTTTGACTGATATTTTAGCAAAAATAAGCTCCGTTCGCACGCCAAGGTAAACGGTGCCCAGTTTAAACCCACTGCGTTCACAGGAAAAGGTATTTAGTACAGGTATATGTGTGGACGGAGTTTAATTTGTACGAGAATGTTTACCGCGAACTCGGACTGTCAACTTGACATCAGAATGTTCTGTGACCTCCATGTCTTGTAGATGCTGGACGAACTCGGGCGCTTCTAGATGAGACGAAGCTATAGGAAAAAATCATATTACGAGTTATATGTGAATTGACAGTCCCGGACCGAATCTGAATTTTTTTTAGAATTTATTTTAGGAAAATGGTGTAGGGATTAGAACTAATCATAAATACATTTGTAAAAACAAATAGAGCATACATATTATGGCTGTATGGAAAATTTAGCAATGGTACTTAAATCTTGAAGGTCAAATCAGTCACACTTAATCACTCAAAAAACTAGCCGAATAATCGAACGCGGTTTATTTTTTCTGGGTCATGCTAATTTGTATATAAAAATGTAGCTGCAATATATTAAAAAACTATCAACGAATCAAGGTTTGCTTTTCATTGTCTGATTACTATATTTCACGCGTCAACCTTGATTTTCAGAACATTCCAGAATCCACGGCGGTTACATGTGCCTTTTTTATTCGTCCAAATGGGAAAATCGTGCTATAGATTTTTTTTAATCCAAAATACCTCCTATCGCATGAGCGCTCACTATTATATTTCGTGTTGAACGTCTATACTTGCACTTTTAAACGTCAAAATATCGAAAAAAACACGTTACGTTAACAAAAGTTGTCGACCCTTTTCTTTTCCTCTTTTAACTAAAGAGTAGGCAAGTGACCTATAGTCATCCTAAAGGACTTGCCACATCATAACTCATCCTCAGTGGGTATAATTGGGGTGCGTGTGAATAGCAGCTATACCTATGAACACTATTGCACATGGCTGATAAATGGATTTTTCAACTAGTTCCTACGTATTGCGGGCGATTTATTGGTTGTGCGTTTCGTAATCCGACTTTTTGTAATAAACGATTTATAGTTAATAGCAGTGCTTGGTAATCCCATGAAAGTGTTTGCTTATAAACGCTCACTCCGCTCTCAGTAGCTACCATGTATTTCAGTCGAGCATTCCCTATACAGTGGCGGATCCAGGATTTCAAGGAGGGGGCGAAAAAAGGCGGGGGTATGGGGGTCCTCTCCCAGAAAATCGCAGGAGATGGTATTGAGGCACTTTTTAGTACATGTACAGTCTTCATTCTGACTACGACAATTCTCTGTTTAGTAGAACAATTCTTGCGTTTACAACGCGACATTGATTGCTGTACAGGGGAAAGGGGTAGGCAGGGGGTCACCACCGCTGGGATGAGGGTGACAGCAAAACTATTTCTTGAAACTGTGAAAAAAGCTGCAAAACGGTTGTAACCTGCTTTGCCACTCAATTATATAATTTAACCCATGCATCAGGTGCAGCTTTGTACAGCCACGCGACTATTATACTCGGCAAAAATTAATCGGTATATGTGTAAAAATCTTGTTAGTCCAACAGAGGGGGTGGCTAGCCACCCAATCCACCCCCTCCTAGATCCGCCACTGCTATACCTGATTTAACTATACAGCACCGTCAAACCCAAAAGGGGCCTACAGCTTCCAATTAATCTACTGAAAATATATGTATATATACACATAATCGTACACGAAGTTTCCCCAGCTAAAAAAAGATCTTAGAGTTTTGCAGAATAATCAACTCTCCGCACGTCTCGTGCATGTTTATATTGAATTGCTTTCGAGAAGGATTTTCTGTTGGGTTACGTTTGCTGTACCATTCGTACTGTAGCTCTCTCCATCTCTCTCTCTCCCTACTTGTATGTTCCTACGCTAGACTAGCTGCGCCATATTTAGGCAAGCCTATGACGACGTGCAGAGAGCGCAGCTCGGGATGTATTTATAACAGAAATGCACTGGCTGCGGAACAGTTGGTGTTCGGCCTCTAGCTGCAATGGCTTCTTAGAAGAATAACATGGACTGCAGATATGCTGCCATTCTAGAATAGCCGCACCTAAAATGCCGCACGTTTGCACCGCGTATAGGCTGGTATATGAATTGTTCTAAATAACAAGTATTGTGCACTACACTCGAGAATAACAGAACAACTTTCTGAAACACACATCTGCGACTTTAAATTTAACAAGTTTCTAACGAACCAGCTAAAACATTTTTTTAAACGTTAGCTGGTTTTTTAACGAACCAGCTAAAACATTTGAATTTGAAAGTTGTTGTATTGTAAAGCGGACTGACCTTGTCTGTGGAATTCTACTTTTTCTCCAATATCACCTGTAAAAATAATATAGGATTAGATTTTAATACGTCGAAGTACAATATTTCATAGCATAAGACAGGAGTAAGCGCTAGCTAATGAGAGGGGGAAGAGGAAAAGGATAAAAATAGTGATAAAATGAAAACACAAAAGGTTTTGCTCGCAAGGTTCATGAGTGCGATAAACCAAGTATATAGCAAATTAAAACCATGTAATTACCGTTGACTTATACTAAATAACAAGTATCATAATACTAAAAATATTTTCTATAATAAATGATTTTTTATAGCATTCAATTTGTAGCTAATTCTTTTCCTCAGCCAGCAATAAAGCGAATTCGAAATCATTCTTAAACGCTGGCAGTTGCTCGTTGTTACCATACCATCTACTTCCGCGCAATAATAATCTATAATTCCGACAGGTACGTTCCTCAATAAGCTGTAAGTTTTAGCAAACATTGAAAAGGTGTCATTTGATCGAAATTCGTAAGATCGCATGACATTCCATACAGCCCTTTTTTCTCATTTTAAAATTGACATATTATTGTGACACCATGGATGTAAATTCGTAAAACATGGTTTCACAGTTAACATAGATAGAAGCGCAAAACTGACCAGCATATTCTAAGTTAATATATTGAGCTGTTAAGTTAAGTTATTATTGAGCTGTTATATTAAGTTAATATATTGAGCTGTTATATTGCACAGCAGCCTATTCTAAGTTAAGACTAATTATGCGCCGTTACAAGGACAAGTCAAACAATCATGTTACACCAGTGATAGGTTTATGGTCCAACCCGGTTTCCGCAGCACTCACCGCAGACTGAGCGCTAAATAATTAACGCATTTTAGCAATATTGAACACGCGCGCGCGCACGCACGCACGCACGCAACGCACGCACACACGCACGCACGCACGCACACACACACGCACGCACGCACGCACGCACACACAAGTTGTGTTGCCGCATGTTGATCTCTGATTGGTTGGAGCCTGTAATAAGGACCGCATGACCTAGAAGGTAGGGGAAGGAGTAAAGGTTAAAAGAGACAGGGAGATGGTGTAGAGAGCACGTACACTGAAAACTTTTCAGTGATGGACGATTTCCGGTAACAATCGGCACTCGCGCAAAAACTTCGCGAGGACGAATATCAAAACGAAACGGGTATCTTATTAAGCATAAAGCCTAGCGCACACACCCCAGCAAAACGGAAAACGTTGTTTTCCAGCGTTTCGCGTTCTGCTCGGCGAGCAAGCGCACACACGCCACCCGACACAGCACACAGCTGAGCAAAACATACAGAAACACAGGTGTTGCTATCCCCCGGGCGTGGAGTGCTACCGCAACGTGGCAACACTAGTATTAGGATTATATTATTAGTATTAGTATTAGTATTAGGTTAGGGTTAGGGTTAAGGTTAGGGTTAGGGTTAGGGTTAGGGTTAGGGTTAGGGTTAGATTATGGGGGCCGGGGGCCGGGGCGCGTTAGGGTTAAGGATAGGGTTATGGTTAGGGTTAGGGTTAGGGTTAGGGTTAGAGTTTTTGCATCATGATATCAAGAGTGCATAATAGAGATTATCTCTATTATGCACTCTTGATGATATCTGTCCCCACACCATAGATTAATTTTTGTGGATCACACCCCCTATATATAGCGATCCGATATATTAATAGTTAGTGTTACGGTTAGTGTTGGAGGTGTTGGAGTTAGTGTTACCGTTACTGTTAAGTTTTGAAGTATACGTCAACTGTATCACGTGACTCTCACTCCACGCCCGGAGGATAGCAACACCCAGAAACACTGCGTACAGCGCCGTTGTCACATGACATCAAAAATAGCCATCCAATACGATTTTGTACATCCAATTTTGTGTGTCATGTGATATTTTTAAGAATATTGATTGGAGACCGTCTGTGGCGTTTCGCTGTGTAGCAGAACGATTGACGCACACACCCGAGCAAAACGTACGCTCAGGCGAAAACACGCTTCGCGAATCAAACATTGCTTGTTCAGCGAAACACGCTCAGCTGAGCAATGTTTTTTGTTTCGGGAATCCGCACACAGCCACGAACATCGAGCGAAACACGTTTTGCTCCACGTTCAGGTGTTTTGCTCGGGTGTGGGCGTTATGTTTTAATGCTCGCCGAGCAGAACGCGAAACGCTGGAAAACAAAATTTCCCGTTTTGCTCGGGTGTGTGCGCTAGGCTTTATGCTCGAACGAGAAAATACACGTCTTCACAGGAACGTATATCTAAATACAAGAACGAATATGTTATGCAGGCGTATAATTAGTACGTATAGAATTGTGCAGTAATCGTTGGACTAGCAGCAAATGAAGATAAAATGATCTGAAAATGTTGGAACACGGAATTATTACGGACAGACAAATATTAAGCACGTGATTTATATCGCAGAACGCAACGAAGGCGATTAGATCACGCAGAGTAGAACGAGATTTAAATTAGCGTTGTATAATCGCTCGTATTAACTATTTTTCGTTATAACATTTTTCAATACTGCCTCACAGTGATATTAGGTCGCGTTCACAGTTTAACGCAAGCACTTCGACTGTTCATCGATTATTTCAGGAGTGATTATTTCTATAATATTTTGCACATGTTTGGGCTGTTGCGAGTTTTGTCTTATATATA
>NW_014577398.1:160300-170091 GCF_000485595.1 Priapulus caudatus
TATATATATATATATATATATATATATATATATATGTATATAATATCGTCTTGTGCAAATGGCATGCGTCTAATAAAAACATCATTGATGGGCAAATATTTGTTGATCAATTAAACAAAATAAGAATCCGCTCCGCATACGACAACACGCATCTAGCAGATGTACAGTACTAAAGATAAGTGTCTTGCCAATACAGACGTCAGTAGGGATGTACTGGTAAACACTCAGGGGTGAGATGCATGTACCGGCTGTCTACACTGTAGACATGCATGCATGCCTTCTATAATACGCGTCTGGTATGTCTGACACATAAACTCACGCAGCGAAAGCATGCCCCCCCCCTCCCCGCAAGCACGCATATACTTCGTCTAGGGCTTACTCTCACAGTAGCATGATGTATATACTAAGTTTCTGTAGATGGGGCAGATTCAGAAGGGTACAGGGGCCAGGACTCAGGGCCGTAGGCTGAGCAAATTCCTAGGGGGGGGGCAAAATTTCATGACTCAACTCTGTAATGATGAGCGACGGGCGTAGCTCATGATCGACGTCCATAGTGTGGTAGGGGTGGGTCTGAGACAAGGCTTTCACGGAAAAGTGACCAAAAAAATTACGTTTGGACCATCTACCCTATTATCACTTCTGGCGCCAAAACATTGTTTCAGTGGAAATAGAATAAAGTATAGTTCAAAATATAAATTTAAGAATGTATAGCCCGAATACATCGGATTGCTATTGTATTTCTGCTAAGCAAAATCAACGAAGGACACTCATGGCCAACCTCCCTCCGCCCTGCATTCATCAGACATTTCTCCTCCAGATTGTCTAGACACTATTGTATAATGTAATACGATACTAGTTCATGGCGTTGCTTTACAAAATATGTCAACTGTCCTTTAAAGATTTATCAAATGAACCAGAAAGTAATAATGGAAGAGGAGGTTAGAGTTAGACATTCGGCGAAACGATTATATGCTGACTAATCTTTCAAATTACGGACGTCATTGGCTCGTCTGTTGCTTTTTTTGTTGACATCTCTCCAAAACTTACGGGTGAGTGACCTGAACGACGTTCAAGGCAGCGTCTATCTGACACACACACCAATCTATGGGGTTTGATGACGCTGCGTTAGAGCCATACTATACATGCACACACATGGCATCTTAGAATGGGGAGGAGATGTAGTAGTAGGAGGAGGAGGAGGAGGAGGGAGGAGGAGGAGGAGGAGGGGAAAGCAGCAGCAGCCAGCAGCAGCAGCAGCAGCAGCAGCAGTAGTAGTAGTAGTAGTAGTAGTAGCAGCAGCAGTAGTAGTAGTAGTAGTAGTAGTAGTAGTAGTAGTAGTAGTCTAGTAGTAGTAGTAGTAGTAGTAGTAGTATAGTAGTAGTAGAGTAGTAGTAGTAGTAGTAATAGTAGGAGTAGTAGTAGTAGTAGTAGTAGTAGTAGTAGTAGTAGTAGTAGTATAGTAGTAGTAGTATTAGTATTAGTAGTAGTAGTAGTAGTAGTATAGTAGTTAGTAGTAGAGTAGTAGTAGTAGTAGTAGTAGTAGCAGCAGCAGCGCCAGCAGAAGCAGCAGGAGCAGTAGCAGCAGCAACAGCATATAAGACTAGCAATCGGATTCATCTGTCCCTGCGACACATAAAGCATGTTGAAGCACAACGTAGGGTACTGCATGATAAGTTATGGCATGTTTTTTGTTTCATAATTCGATTTTGTTAATCGTTCGATTCGTTTAATGTTTTGTTCAATGTATATATGGGCTAAAATCACATATGCATGTTTAAATGTTACCTTTGATATTTTTTCTTTAAATTCGATTCACATCGAAGACATTCATATTAGCAGATCGCATTATTTAATCACGCGAATCTAATGGCTTGCATGACTGGATCGAAAGCTTCAATTCACGCATCGAATGTTTCGATTACCGATCGAACTCTCGTTCACTGATCTTATGCTTCAATTCACGGATCGAATGCTACGATTCACGGATCGAATGCTTCGATTCACGGATCGAATAATGCGATTCAGAGTCACATGGTTCGATGCGTGCGTGCAGGAGGGATATACATAATACAGGATCGAATGGTTCGATTCGCAGATCGAATGATTCGATTCCAAATCGACCGATTCTATTCCATAATTGAATGGTTTGATTCCAAAACCGAATGGTTTGATGCCAAGATCGAATAGGTTGATTCTTCTTTTTGATATAAAATCAAATAATGTAAACATTTCAAACAGTAAATGCCTAATACAATCGGATTAACAGGCAGGTATCAAATGATGCAATTATACTTTTGACCGGGAATTATTGTCGATGTATTGCATATAACATATGATTAAATAATCAAATATTATATGCGATAAATCAAATGTTATATCCAATAAATCAAATGTTATATGTGATAAATCGAATGTTATATGTGATAAATCGAATGTTATATGTGATAAATCGAATGTTATAACTTATATGTGATATATCGAATGTTATATGTGATAAATTGAATGTTATAACTTATATGTGATATATCGAATGTTATATGTGATAAATTGAATGTTATATGTGATAAATCGAATGTTATATAAAATCAACCATAAAACAAAAAATCGAATTAAGAAACAAAAAACATGCCATAGCAGGCCCGTAGCCAGGGGGGGTTCGGGGGGTTCGAACGAACCCCTCCTCCGAGCCCCCCAAGCAAAATATTTTTTTTTTAAATTCGCTCCATTTTAGTGTAAGAATTGCAAAATCTCCATCGTGCGGGAGGGTAAACAGTGAATACCCCCCTCCCACACCCTCCCCCGCTCGATCGCTTGGCTCCCTCGCCTGTCGCTTCGCGCCCGAGCAGTGGCGTGTACAGGGGGGGTCCAGGGAGTCCGGACCCCACCTTGCTCGCGCAGAAAACGCATCTGAGGAGGTCTAATTAAAAAAATTTTACTCCCTCCCCCAGACCCCCCCTTCGCGCGCTTGCAATTTTGGGTTACGGTTAGACCCACCCCTGGTACAAATCCTGTACACGCCCCTGCCGGAACAAATTGCCTACAGTGTTCACAAAACTCATTTTTGTCAAGTTTATAGGTACAAAAATGCCTGTCCTGCATGGCGCCCCGTAGTATTTGTGTTACGTGTTTGCAAACAAGTAAGTGCTCTAGCTGACTGTCTAGTATCGGAATCCTAGGTGCCCATAGCAACGTTGTCGCATATAGTAATGTCCGGTTCTTTCTCGCCCCAGTGTACATTGATGCAAATTGACAATTGAGAAGATTGCGATTGTAGTTCCGCAGCTGTTAATTTCTAATGAGGCAATTGCATAACTATACATGCATTTACGCAACATCCTGGAGGGAAGATAGAGAAATGAGGAGAAACATGAGAGAATAAAGAGGAGGGGCAGTAAAATACCATCCGTGGATCTAGCGCAGGTAATATTAATTCCAGAACGTGTAAATTGTTAATGTATTTTATCGATAGAAAACTAATCTGATCACACCGTCTCTCATACGCCTACTGTAGTTTAGCATGCGCCGGTACGATATGATATGTAAACCAGGTTAAAATAACTCAATGCTGCTCGGCGCAGTAGCTGGTAGAAATCTGGGGCAGATGAGAGTAAGCCACTGGTGTATACTGCCAGTACAAGTAAGTACTGGTTTAAGTTATTTCTCGCATCAAGACGCGCGTAAGTTATGGCTACCAGAAGACCGTCTAGAACGATGAATGCGATAGAGATGTTAAACTATTATAACATTCCCTTTATAGCTGTAAATTGTAACGGAATCACCCTGTAGTTATATACAGTAGGTGCCCAGCGTCCAGATGTGTCATATGGGTGAGAGAAAGGAAACAACGTTAGCACGCGTACCATGATGCCTGTTTTAGAAACTCGAGTGGAATAATTCGTGTTTCGGGCGCTGTATAATGGGTCGTCGATATGAGCTGGTGCAGAGGTTGGATAAGTGAGAAATATCAGCGAAGAATAGCTAAGCAAACTCGAATGGCTTGCTTACATATAAAACATATAACACCGCGCTCTAAATATAAGATTAAAATCTGCTAAAGCTAAAGATCAAATAAATCAAATAAAGCTAAGATCGTTGAATAAGTGAGATCGAAAGCAGGAGAGGGAGTGAGAAAGAGAAAGAGAAAGAATTATATATTGATAGCGCGCGAGTGCGCCTGCGCACGCACGAATGAGTGCGCGTGCGTGGGAGAATGAAAGACATCACGCACGCGCGCATGCACGCACACACCGGGAGAAGAGAGAGAGAGAGAGAGAGAGAGAGAGAGAGAGAGAGAGAGAGAGAGAGAGAGAGAGAGAGAGAGAGAGAGAGAGAGAGAGAGAGAGAGAGAAGATTGGATAGCCCTTTATTCTAACCTCTTAGACTATATCCGGCCTCGATCCATACATAAAGATTTATTTCAACCAAAATACAGCATCCAAGATGCAACGTTATATCCCTGCGTACGTCAAAACAATTATTTATTACTACCAGCAATGAACTGATTAATAGCAGGGCTCATGCACAGTTGAAACGCTTACCTGCCAACTGCAGTGCAGCGAAGGCGGTAACGGTCCCTACAGAATTGCTACATGTGCACGTGTACGTTCCAAGATCCGACTTTGCGACGTTGGATATTTCGAGGAAGTGAGAATTGATATCGTCGTTAAAAACGCGGAAGCGTCCGCCATTTCTTATCGTCGAACCGTCTATATCCCACGCAACGGATAGTTTTGGGGTCCCGCTCACACTGCAAACAGTTAATTCTATATTAGATACAAATTTGTAGTTCAAACTGTTGTACGCAACAGTTGTACTAACCAACAAGCTTCTTGTAAAATATAACCTTATATAATACAAATAGACAAAACAGGACCGAAATGAAAATAGTAGCTGTTCGATTGTTATTTCATGTTCATGAGAAGAACTCGGCAAACGACGTGGCGCATATGAATCAAAAAAGCAATAGATTTGTAATGAATATAATCTAACCTTACCGAATCTAAACAAGCAGTGACTGACTAATATTAAACTAAAATATAACTAAATATAACTAAATATAAATTGTAACTCTGCTTCGCTAATAAAATTGGTCACGGGCTGACCGAATGCTAAACTCGTATCGATTCTAATTCGACACACTCAACATTGTAGCGAGGGTCACGCGTTGACTAACAAGTTATCAACAGCTATGCAAAGAACACCGCCGCGATGCTATAATGCTATAGGGTTTAAAGTATAAGTACCTAGACTGAACACGACTGCAATGTCAGCACTGACTTGCAAGCGTAGATATCGAATTGATTTTCAACTGTTACGTGCTCCCCAGACTCACTGCGTAACCCTACAACACGCTGAGATATTTCCCATGCGTATTCGTATTTTTAACAACTGTGCCATATTTCCTATATTCAATTATATAGTTGACTATACGTTCAAATATATAGAAACGTGGCTCCTTTTCAAATTTACGACGAATCGTGACGGCTTGCCACGCGAATATCTCCGCGTCGCATTCTACTTGTTATGGTTAATAAGAGGAGTTTTTTGGTCTTACCGGTGCGCATGCATGCACTCCTATAATAATCACTAGGATGGCTAGAATGTAAGTTACCTGCATTGAAACCTTGCCGTTTTGCCGAGCTCGACCATGGTGGTGCGAGGTCGAATGACGAACTGTGGTGCTTCATTTTCTTTCTCTTCTTCATCTGTAATAACAAGTACACGTAGTTCCTCTTATATATACATTCAGATATGCATTAACAGTGGTATTGGTAATGTTATACTGGTGCATTTATATAGGGCTAACTCCGATATAGATATAGTTATAACACGTTATTGTTTAATTGGTAAAATACCATGTCACTGCAATTATTTGTCTAATTACACAAAGGCGCATGGCTAGTCTTATTTCAATTTACCGCCAGCGAATACAATAGCGGGGACGCTCAAAATACTGCAATCTAGAAGCTGATATTGATATTATCAAGAGTACAAAATAGAGACTATTATAGACTATTAGAGACTATATAGAGAATCTCTATTATGTACTCTTGATATTATGCCAGATAAGGCGGGAGTGATGTATAAATCACTCGTGCCGTGAACCACACACTGAAAGGGTGAGAAATGGCCTTTCTGCAATAGTCGGTGATCACCCACGAAAGGAATGCATGTAAGATACTTAGAGGCTCCATAACTTAGATAGACACAGAACGCTTCAAGTGAGCAAAAATGGTGAAACGCGCTCAACAGACGACGTTGGTCTAGACGGATGAAGCGAAAACCACCATCCCTCTTACTTTCGTAATAAAGCAAACTCTCGGAAGTTCTGGGTTGAATGTTCTGATGTTGACTGTTGAATTACAATATCCCAGTTGCAATCAATTTACTTCAATTCAGTTGAAAGGTGTCAACTATCTAAAGGAAAACCCACGAGGAAAAGTACGCTTTTTTTATTGTTTTGTACACTGTTATGTCATTGATAGACATGGTAAATTTTAGGCGTAACACTACTTGCATTATATTTACTTTGCTGACGTGCGAATTTGACAAATTCACATAACTCGTTCGGCAGGGAAGATGTTTATCAATGATTCCCTGAAGTAGTGCGAGCGATGACCGTAGCGAAGCAATGAGAAAATTACAGATATTGTCCAACTATGAGATGAGTGGAACAATGTTGTTTAATAGCGACTGCATCGATCGTTACCAAATCAGTTTGGCTACTACTAGGATATAGTTTGGACACGCGCACATACGTACGCACGCACGCACACGCACGCACACACACACGCACACACGCACGCACGCACGCACGCACGCACGCACGCACGCACGCACACGCACAAGCACAAACGCTATATGATATACGTGCTCTGATACAAGTCACAATTGCAGTCCAAGAATAACATGCTTCACTTGTTGGATTTTACTTTCAAATAATAGCATGCATATATGGATCATAACCCAAACGTTTCGTTTGTCTACTTAGTGAACCGTTATAAGGAATTGAATATCACAACTTTCATTTCAAAGTGCTTTGTTTTGCCAGTGTAAAAGGTTGCAGCATCTTCGATTCCATAGTTAGTAATGTTGTTCGAAAACATCTCATATATTGCTTCTCCCTAGAGTCCCAACTGTACAATATCCTAGAGAAACTCAGACTTGTATTTTCTATTGCATTTTACTGATTAGAAGGGTATATATTGGTATTTCTATTCGTTAATGTGACAACACAAAACTGCAGTACGAACGGAGGAAATCTGGTTTTATTATACACATATATGTTAATGCATCCCTGTAGTAACAGCTGTTTTAAACGCCGCAAACATATTTTTGGACTAGCTGGCTGGCTGTGCACGTATTGAAACTCTGCTGCTGTGATGCCTGCCTATGAGTATATAGTACGGCTAGTGGGCCCTCTCCAAATAGCAGCCAGTCCCGGGCCACTTAGCTAACAAGCTACAGCTTTGGTACAGCATGGCTTCACTGGGGGGCAGTACTATAGTAGTGTTTGTGACTATAGTCGGTGTAACTTACTCACAACTCAGAAATGCGAGGGATTACGACAATGGAAGCTTATAAAAACGAAGATAGAATCTTGTCACACGCTGAGAATGATAATTGAGTGCAATAAGTACGGAATAATAACGATATATATATATATGTATATAATATCGTCTTGTGCAAATGGCATGCGTCTAATAAAAACATCATTGATGGGCAAATATTTGTTGATCAATTAAACAAAATAAGAATCCGCTCCGCATACGACAACACGCATCTAGCCGATGTACAGTACTAAAGATAAGTGTCTTGCCAATACAGACGTCAGTAGGGATGTACTGGTAAACACTCAGGGTGAGATGCATGTACCGGCTGTCTACACTGTAGACATGCATGCATGCCTTCTATAATACGCGTCTGGTATGTCTGACACATAAACTCACGCAGCGAAAGCATGCTCCCCCCCCCGCAAGCACGCATATACTTCGTCTAGGGCTTACTCTCACAGTAGCATGATGTATACACTAAGTTTCTGTAGATGGGGCAGATTCAGAAGGGGTACAGGGGCCAGGACTCAGGGCCGTAGGCTGAGCAAATTCCTAGGGGGGGGGCAAAATTTCATGACTCAACTCTTTAATGATGAGCGACGGGCGTAGCTCTTGATCGACGCCCATAGTGTGGTAGGGGTGGGTCTGAGACAAAGCTTTCACGGAAAAGTGACCAAAAAAATCACGCTGGGACCATCTACCCTATTATCACTTCTGACGCCAAAACATTGTTTCAGTGGAAATAGAATAAAGTATAGTTCAAAATATAAATTTAAGAATGTATAGCCCGAATACATCGGATTGCTATTGTATTTCTGCTAAGCAAAATCAACGAAGGACACTCATGGCCAACCTCCCTCCGCCCTGCATTCATCAGACATTTTTCCTCCAGATTATCTAGACACTATTGTATAATGTAATACAATACTAGTTCATGGCGTTGCTTTACAAAATATGTCAACTGTCCTTTAAAGATTTATCAAATGAACCAGAAAGTAATAATGGAAGAGGAGGTTAGAGTTAGACATCTCGTCGAAACGATTATATGCTGACTAATCTTTCAAATTTACGGACGTCATTGGCTTCGTCTGTTGCTTTTTTTGTTGACATCTCTCCAAAACTTACGGGTGAGTGACCTGAACGACGTTCAAGGCAGCGTCTATCTGACACACACACAATCTATGGGGTTTGATGACGCTGCGTTAGAGCCATACTATACATGCACACACATGGCATCTTAGAATGGGGAGGAGATGTAGTAGTAGTAGTAGCAGCAGCAGCAGCGCCAGCAGAAGCAGCAGGAGCAGTAGCAGCAGCAACAGCATATAAGACTAGCAATCGGATTCATCTGTCCCTGCGACACATAAAGCATGTTGAAGCACAACGTAGGGTACTGCATGATAAGGTATGGCATGTTTTTTGTTTCATAATTCGATTTTGTTAATCGTTCGATTCGTTTAATGTTTTGTTCAATTTATATATGGGCTAAAATCACATATGCATGTTTAAATGTTACCTTTGATATTTTTTCTTTAAATTCGATTCACATCGAAGACATTCATATTAGCAGATCGCATTATTTAATCACGCGAATCTAATGGCTTGATTGACTGGATCGAAAGCTTCAATTCACGCATCGAATGTTTCGATTCACGGATCGAATGCTTCGATTCACTGATCTTATGCTTCAATTCACGGATCGAATGCTACGATTCACGGATCGAATGCTTCGATTCACGGATCGAATGCTTCGATTCACGGATCGAATGATTCGATTCACGGATCGAATGCTTCGATTCACGGATCGAATAATGCGATTCAGAGTCACATGGTTCGATGCGGTGCGTGCAGGAGGGATATACATAATACAGGATCGAATGGTTCGATTCGCAGATCGAATGATTCGATTCCAAAATCGACCGATTCTATTCCATAATTGAATGGTTTGATTCCAAAACCGAATGGTTTGATGCCAAGATCGAATAGGTTGATTCTTCTTTTTGATATAAAATCAAATAATGTAAACATTTCAAACAGTAAATGCCTAATACAATCGGATTAACAGGCAGGTATCAAATGATGCAATTATACTTTTGACCGGGAATTATTGTCGATGTATTGCATATAACATATGATTAAATAATCAAATATTATATGCGATAAATCAAATGTTATATCCAATAAATCAAATGTTATATGTGATAAATCGAATGTTATATGTGATAAATCGAATGTTAT
>NW_014577398.1:176463-179775 GCF_000485595.1 Priapulus caudatus
ATATATAGACTATATATGAGAATTCTGTTACACATCTGCTATACAAATATATGAACTAGTTCACCTTCGCATAGATAAATGTATATAAATAAGCCTCTATATTTTAGAATCTGAGAGTATCTCGTTATATATATTTAAAGGTATATGTTATTATACGTTAGCGTTGCCTAGGGCACAATCCTCGCGCCATAGCATAAACATTTGTAATAAGTACAGAGAGATGTTGTCCCTGGCCAAATACACAACTTCGAACAATTCTACGTCGTTAAAACGCACTGTAAATACTAGCGACTACAGCGAGCTAAATTTAACAGCTGTACATATATATAATTTACAGCTGAACTGGCTGACAGATGGCATATTTGCAAACATTTAACAAAATCACATTTAAAATGCGTATATTTACTAGATTTTGTTGCATCAACTATTGGCGTTATTCTTGTCGTGTTTACTGAGTAGATTCCTCTAGCTTTTCTATTTTCCATAAGAATCTTTGTCGATTATGAATTTTAAACTTATATATACGTCAGCACTATAATACAAACATTTCCATTTTTTAATGTATATTACCGATAAGTAGTGGTCTGAATATGGCTGCGATCGTCGCTCGCCTGATTGATCGCAAATTGACGAGTATAAACACGGTAAGATAAACACTCAGACTCGAAACATGTACGACCCATCTCCTAGCTCGAGCCTAACGCGCAACAGTTAATCATTGGCTTAAGTTAACTCATTTTAAAAGAGGAGTTATGTAATGTATGAATACTCTGATGCTTAAATCGCGTTTTATGGGGGACCTATGCGCAATGTTAGATAACATACTCCCGGGAGTCCGCCGTGCAGATGGGAATAGAGTAGGACAGATATAGAACAGGCCATGCACAGCAAACCGATCATAGACTGCGGAACGATCACGGAGACTGTAAGCTCCAACGCATCCACATTTATCGAATATTAATGATCAAAACCGGACCAATATATGCCTGATTAGTTGTAAACCCATGATACAGTGTCAATAACTTTTGTATAGCTGATTGAAATCATTTTATTTATTAATGATGCGCCGAAAGTGCATTAATGAAACATCAAATAAAATCGTATTAACATACGCAATGTTAATAATCCACTTGTTAGTAAAGCAGTCGCTGCGTTACCGATATATTATGATTGGTGAATAGTAAATATTTAACCCCATCTCTTTGGAATTACGTCTAAACATAAAAGTATGTTTTCAATATTTTGTGCAAGAAGACTAAAGCACGAAAAAATATACTTGCGCTCCTACTTGTCAAAATCCTTATCGTTGACCACATTGACATATAAATGCTGTGCAGCTGAGATTTGGTTAGCGAATGCAACAAACGCTAGCATTACTTAATCAAATAATAAAAAAACACTTTCAGGAATGTTTAGTAATGTTGATAAGTTTGTTGAAAGCCAGGGGGATGACCGCCTGGCCTTATGGTTGGCCCAATGACCAATATGATGCCTAACCGACCATGGTCACCGACTTTGCGTAAATAGGATTAGTTTCAACTAATCCACTAAGCAGCTGGTCCCTCATCAATTATTCAGCTTCTTACTGTTGCATAACGAGAAGAAGGCAAACACGCTTTCTCCGCTAGCTTAACCTCCCAGAACCACTCCTACTAATTACGCTATGGTGATTAATCGTTGCCCCGCTAGAATAATGACCAGGTCATTACGATAGCTAACTGCCAGAATTGTATTGTTATGATTGGTAGATAAATTTGGATTTATTGGATAAATTGGATATTTGGATAATTTTTAGATTGGTTGACAATTTTAATACGCTTTCACGCTTTTGCGATGTCTTTTGCGATTAGCAATGACCAGAAAACGTTATATATCTTATTATTATGCGCGTGCACCAAAACATTTCTGTATTAACTAATGGGTGGGTCACCGTGAAATCGGGATATTGATAAAATCTGGCGCAGTCTTAATTTATCCCTATGGATACGGATACAAAGTTCATAAATTACGAATAATTGCAATGAAACATTGCTGCAAGTATGCCGTCATATAGTGCATACCAACCCACACGTCTTGTGGAATGCACATCGCTACATTTGTCCACTACAGCAAACAAGCACGAAGTACGAGATAATTGACTAAATAATGACGAGCGCTCTATCTGTACAACTGATATTACGGGCACATCAAAAACATGGCATATTCACAGATCGCCTACCTTGAGTTGCTCCAGAATCTTCCCCGGAGACGAGCGGTGCAGGCATGGCTGCAAATAAAGCAGAAAGGAAAGTTGTCCGTTAGCTAGTTGGAAGTCGGTGTTTCCGCCTCTACCAGCTTCAGTGCGGGCTGCCGCTAAAGCTGAGAAAGCCGATGGGCGCGTTTGACGTGCTTGCTAGAGAGGGAGCGCGCGCGAGCGAGCGAGGGGGCGAAGGATGCTGAGCTATAATTAGCATGGGGGTGTACTGTTGCAGCTACGGGGCCCACGGCGCTCGTGGAGTTCAACTTCCTAATCGCTGCTCATATCTTCAGCTACACACTCTCATCGGGCAGCTATTTCGAGCGGAGATCAGCTGAAGTAGCGAGTGGGAGAGTCACAGATATTCTACAGGCCGTGAGCGTTTTTTATTGCGATAATTAACATAAATAATTATAGGCACATCAAAAGGTGGCAGAAGTAAGCAATTAACTCAACGACACTTTAGTATCTTAAATTGTTTCAGCATAGTTTGCTGTTCATTTTAATTTAATTAGCGAAATATTCTATTACTAGTGATTTTGTCTCAGCTTAAAAATATACACGCTGTAGAATTCTCAACACTGGTCTACGCATTACTTCTTTAAAATGGTTCATTATTTACCTAGCACGAATTATTGAATAAAGATTCACGTTGAGGATTGGCTTACTATATTATAAATAACGATGTCATAATGTTAGACTATGGGATATTTACGCATCGACTAAACATAATTTATATTCTCATCTCTTTATCTCTTTACATATAGGAGAGAAAAACGGTTGGACGCGTAGTTGTGCAAGGTGTATGATCATTATAATATCTTAAACTCTATTATACCAAGTCGTGAGGACCATGGGATCGAAGGACATTGGAATCTACGATACATTTCAGAAAGAACGAATAAAATTCATGTGAATGTAAATACAAAAAAACAAGCACCAATGTGACATCTGCGCATCATGTGCATACGAAAACATTGCTAATAGGAAACCGTGCTCATTGGATTCGAACTATTACCGAAATAGCCAAGACATTCTAATTGTTTACCAATCAGATAACGTCGTTAAGACCAGCA
>NW_014577398.1:179800-183505 GCF_000485595.1 Priapulus caudatus
CCCTGTATTGTATTCCATATACTATGTAGGGATAAGTTAAATAAGCTGTCATAATGTTAGACGTATGGGAGTTATTTCGGCTCGCTAAACATAATTAATATTCTCATCTCTTTATCTCTTTACATATAGGAGAGAAACGGTTGAACGCGTAGTTGATGGCAAGGCGTAGATCATGTATAATATTTAACTCTATATAGAGTGTGAGGGGACCAGTGGGGATCGAAGGACTTGGAATCTACGATACTTTCAGAAAGAAGGATAGAAATTCATGTGATGTAAATACAAAATAACAAGCAACCAATGTGAGCTCTGGCGCATCAATGTGCTAGAACATTGCTAATAGGAACGTGCTCATTGAGCATTCGAACTATTCCCCGATAATAGCAAGACTTCTAGATTGTTTACCAATCAGATAACGTACGTTAGAGATATCACGCACCTTGCTACTGGCCATGACGGACATCGGTTTCAGAATAGGTACTAGAGGTATGCCACTGGTGGGGCCTGGGCTAGGTGAAAGTAGACTTATCGATATAACAGAGTGCTATAACCCATAACGACGATACGACCTCTTTTACATGAGTTAACTTCATATTTTGAATACTTTCTACGCGATAGCTGGCTGCGGCTGGATAGGATTTAGAGCTAATAAAGTTAACATAAGAAGATGTTCAAGATTGACGGTATGTCAAATCAAGATAGAATATACATTGTACTATGGGTACAGTAAGGCAGAAAGTCATGATGTGCGAATTATATGAGTATGAACTAATTGTCTATTTAGTGTCGCTCTGCTATATTATAATATATTATTATATTTTAATTTTTTTTTTTTTTTAGGGTTTGGGTTTATAGGTTAGGTAGTTATATATAGGTTATGAGTTTTTTTTTTTTAAGTAAAGTATTGCCTTAAGTAGTCAATTAATTATAATATCGGGCGATCCTGACTATTATTGGTGTGCATAAAATGAGAAAAGCTGTGTTGCGATGAGATCGTCGAATCTGTTTTTCATATAAGGCGGCAGCGTAGGTAGTTTGAAGATCACCAGCCAGCTGTTAGGAGGGCGATAATGCTGAAGATTGTGGCTGGAATTACAAATTAGAGGAGTTGTCTGGCCGCTTTATGACCTAAGGATTCGGTACGCGGGTGAGAGACAGTGGTTCAATAATGATTTGCTTTTTCATAATTAGCGCAGTTCTGATTGCAGGATTATCTAGCACTGAGCTTTTCTCATAGAGCTAATCTCGACAATATTTAAGATAAAAAATAAAACGTAAGATAGTAAAATATTTTGCCCTATGAGATTCAAACCTTGTCCATCTTCTTACTGCAAACCGGCGGGTGCTCACGCTTTTTCAAACCCCAACTCCCCGTTCTCTCTTTCTGTGCACTGCTAAGTGTACGTAATTTTTCGTTGGCGTTTTGTCATAAATGCGATAAAACTATTTCCAAACTAATATAGAAATGGTTCGTCATTCACTGCAATCGAGAGAACCAGCACTATCTGGCTATAAGGGTTATAATAGGAGACTTCAAGAGTAACATGCCTGGAGATGAAGCATTTTGGAGTTATGAATTATGATTAGAGGGCATGCACGTATTTTTTCAGTCTATATTATTGACGTTGACGCGATATTAATTTAAAAAAATATAAATTAAACAATGTACCGTTAACAGGATTCGAACCTTTATTAGGTGGTTGGTAAACACAGAGAGATGTCAGGTTCAAATCTCAGTGGGGGTATATTATTTTGTTGTAATTTTCCATTTAATAATGAGATTCCTGATGTCATTGTGTTTGTATATATCTATCAGCGTAGATGGAAATACAGCAGTGAAATACCGAATTTCACATTAAAAACTAATTGGAACGTCAAAATAAGAAAACGAGCCCTCTAAATAACTACTTTCCAAATGCTCTGCATGTACAGCAACACTATAGCCAGTTTGTTTTTTGGTGGATTTCTATTTATTGAAATATTTTCGACAAACGCCACTAAAATTCTACACGAGCAGAAGAAACGGAGGTTGAAAGCTGAGCACCGGTTTGTGCTGCTACGTAGTGAGAAAATCTAGAACTACGAGTAGAAATGGCATATTGCCCCGGCGGTTTTTATTCTAATCGGACAACTCTTTTGATTTCCAAATTCTTCTATTATCGACTCTGCGCTGGTGTTTTGATACCTAGCGTTTAATAAAACGTGCGATCTCATTCAATAGTTTGTTCTTCATTTATGAAGACCATATAGACTATATATATATATATATATATATATTATATTATAGACTATATATATATATATATATATCAAGCGTACATAATAGAGATTTCTATTATGAGCTCTTGATATATATATATATTTATTTATTTATTTATTTATTTATTTAATTATTTATTTATTTATTTAATCTCACTGCAGGGTTTCTCTGGGGCGATAGCAATTGACATACTCACCCACCAGCATACTGGTCTAGACTATTTCTGAAAATGTTTTTAGCAGAACAAAATAATATACCCCCACTGAGATTTGAACCTGACATCTCTCTGTGTTTACCAACCACCTAATAAAGGTTCGAATCCTGTTAACGGTACATTGTTTAATTTATATTTTTTTAAATTAATATCGTAATTACTAATGTTTTAAATCATCCAGATTTTATTCTGTTACTTAGATAGCTCGAAATGACATTAGGGACATTATGAATTAAATCAAAGGGGGGTTGGTGAAGGCAGAGAGATGACAGGTTTGAATCTCATAGGGCAATATATTATATTTTACGTTTTATTTTTTATTTAATATTGTAATTCCTATTGTATCGCATAACTGTAAAAGCCATTTCTACTTTCTACCGCTACCAACCGGAAGTTGATCAATTAACAGCACGCGCGCAACCAGCTGGCACAACTACGAGTAGAAATGACATCTTGCACCGCCTTCTGAACTCTGGACTTGCACTGCCATCTATCGGTAGAAAGTATTTCAAAATATGAAGAACATGAAGGATCTATCGGTAGAAAGTATTTCAAAATATGAAGAACATGAAGGTCTATCTTGTTATGGGGGTTATGAGCCTGTTATGTAGGACTTTGCTAGGGCAGTGGCGGCGTATGGAGGAAGGGTGGGGGTGTGATGGTTTGGGTGGCTACCCACCTAATTCTGTTGCAGTGGAAACGTTGTCAAAAATGCATCGCTAAGCATGAAAATGGCATCACGCGGACCGCGGACGCGGACCATACCGACACGACTGTATGCTTAAGGTTTACTGGTCTTGCGTTTATTTTATAACACGGCATATGATAAAATTATAAATACAAAATACTGTTAACCTAACAATATACCGTTAGCTGTGTTAATTGTTAATTACATCTCAATCCACCCCGAGTTGTTGTGACTAAAAATTAAGACTGCAGGTGTATTCGAATCGGCACAAATGCATACATTCTAGATTTTCATAATTTTTTTTATAGGATACCCACACACTTCCCTTTCACGCTTTCTTAGGCACATCTTAGGCGCGCTTAAACTGCCATACATCTTGAAACCGTTACACTAAGGATGTCAGCACATTTCATATTTGCGCGACATTTTTATGACAGCTTCACCAAATGTTTTACAATGATAAACTGCTAAGTGTTTATTTGTTGTGATCTATCTATCTATCTATCTATCTATCTATCTATCTATCTATCTATCTATCTATCT
>NW_014577398.1:189334-203145 GCF_000485595.1 Priapulus caudatus
TGTGTGTGTGTGTGTGTGTGTGCGTGTGTGTGTGTGTGTGTGTGTGCGTGTGTGTGTGGTACGGATGGGGAGTAGATAAGAGGATATGTAGATTAGCAGTAATACAGCCTCACTAACCAGTGAGCAACCGCCGTATTTACTCGTACATGTAATGACAGACTATAGAAGATCTATTTATGTCTCTATAATAGAAATTGTATAGGTAAATGTTCCAAACAAAACTAAATTTCAATAAAACACGCAATGCTATCGTAACAAGGAATTAGAGGGGTTGCGCAAATTCCATCAATTTCAAATTAATAGAATCATTAGAATGTTATGAGTGTATAGATGTTAATTAAGTCAATGTGACATAAAAACAAGTAGGCGTAGGATTTTACGTCAAATGTCAACCACTTCACCAGTTTTACGCTTACAAGTTATGTTTTGTGTTGTTTGTTGTTAGATCATTTAAATAATTATATTTTGTCAGTTTCTTTCACCCCACCAATAACTATGCAAAATGAAACTATAGCCATCTGAAATTATTTTTAAATGTGCATGTTCATGTCTACAACGCGTATGGTCGCGTAGAGTACGCACTAGAATTTCTCTACAACGCTTGTTTCAAAATAAGAATGAGTTATGCATCGCTTCATTAGCTATAATAGACTAAGTCGATAATAATAGCCGTTCTAAATGCGGCCGTCTCGACAGACAAAAACATATAAAAAATATCCGTATCCGAAATGCAACACCTTTGGGTAGTTGCAATACATTTCAAACGGAGCAGCATGTTTACTAAACCAGGCGCTAGTCTCATTCTTTTGGCACATCCGCCGGTCATATCATATCGTTCCATATGTTAATGCCTGTGCATGAATTTCGACTGATTTTGACGGCCAGTGTATATTTATCGGCCAGACGATAGCCGTATTCTATCAATAACGGAATGTAGAGGTACTATTCAAACACATTCCGTTTTGTGTTAATAAAACAATGCGCTAACCGCACGGTCTATGAAAAGTCCCGCAGATAAGTACTGGAATCGCAGAGCTGTAATAGATTTGTCTAGCAGTTATATAGTCGCAATCGGTACACTAAAAATATCTTATATTAAGAGCTATCCCGTCAATGAATTACTAGACAGTGGTTGTCACTCTGATGTGTAATACAGAGAAATTAGTTCATAAGTAATTATGAAAGTCAGGGATAAAGCTAGTGCTATAAATATGTGTTATAATGGAGATAGCTGGAGAAGGAGGCTTTGTTTAAACGCTGACCACTGACTGGACAGTCCCATTATGTGACAGCCAGTTAGCGCGCAGGATAAGGTCTATTGGCCAGGAGAAAGACAATAGACGGACGCGCATATAAAACGGCTCGCACGGCTATCTCTCTATTAATCCGCTCAAGACACTTTGTACACCGTCTCTGCGACCGCATACCGTCTATTGCAATCGTAAGTTATGTTCAGAAACCGCGCAAGCATATGTACGCGTTTCTGCCCCGTTTGTGGGATTATACGTTAGTTAAGTTCTGTTAATTTAATATGTACTTGCTGTAAATACGTACATCTCAGTCTTGCGTTCTTTATGTGTTGTACATGACAGCCGTTTAGCACCGGGTGTGACTTCACCCGACGCATACCACTATTACGATCACGATAGTATAAGAGGCACGTTACAGATGCAATCTTGTTAACGTTTGGGTAAAAAAACCTTGACGAATACTATTATGGTGCACGACAATTCATCGCTCAATGAATACATCATCGATATATATATGCACAACATCGATGTTTTATATCATAAGTAAGAGAATCCTAAGTAAAATTATTGTTCATTAACTAGCTAGCATATACGTGCAAGTATATATTGGCGTGCATTACACTTTGCGAACGTATAGTACTTTACTACTACTGACAAATACTTCCAGATGCACTGACAAAGAGTTCTTCTGTCCACGTTGAAAGCTGGGTTAAAGTCAAGATTCACGAACTGTCGCGCGTGCGGCTCATACTTACTCAGTTGAATGATATACGCATAAAAAAATGCAGCACAGCCAAGCACCAACGGCAAAAAAATGTACGAAACCTCGTCGGCGATCATACGGCCCACGTCAGGCCGTCGGTTACATTACCAGCCCCGTAGACTCCATCAGCTGTTCAGCAGAACGAACGCAACTGCTGCGACTAATTTTAGCTGCGCGTCAAAAAAAGATTTCACTCCTTTGCCTAGGAATTTAGTAGAACCACAATATAGTGCGCTGTAACAAAGGCGCGCGCGAGCTGCACTATCACGATTCGCTCAGACGAGTAAAGTTCACGAACGTCGCACGATGGATGGTATCATGGATGGTCTACGAGAGATGAATCCGCAGCAGCAATATGGACGCACGTTCTAGAGTTACTTTGCGAGTAGGTGGAATCACTAGCCGGTGTTAAGACACGCGGTGAAAGGCACGAGGCGGTCCGGCACTCGAGAGAGAGGGAAAGAGAGAAGGCTTCGACGATTTTAACCAAGAGGTACTTTCACATCCTGCTCTACCTCAACACTGTTGGTTAAGCCAGGGGCAGCTCAGCTTTCAACTCCCGATTGCCCGCAGCAGCAGCATGAGCAGCAGCAGCAGCATGAGCAGCAGCAGCAGCAACAGCAGCAGCTGTGTAGTGCTCCCCCTGACACAAGAATCATCTCCGCTGCTGCGCGGCCTAGCTGCTCAGAGTACTATACTCCGGTACACTACTGAAGTTATGCGTTCCATAAAAATTTAATACAACTTACAGTAGACATTACTCATTCGCATTATGCAAGCTCTGTCGAAGGTAAGTTCTTCCTGTACAGTGGGGTAGTATTTAAAACAATGTTGCAAGATACAACAAAATGTAGCATCAGTATCCGTAACGTGCTACCGCATCATGGAGTAAAGAGTAAAAAAAACATGCCATAGAGTTTGCAGCTTAACGTACGCAAAGACGAGCAGCTGCCAATAACCAATATGCGGAATTCAACGTCTATTTGCCTAAATATAAGAAATACGTTGCGATGATTAAGGCATTATATATTATCTGTATTTCAAGTTTTCTTCGCGGGCCGTATGTATTTACTCAAAGCCGCGTATGTATGACGAGGAATATCCAAACTTAGCTATCCGTTCGATAAAAATAATACAGTTCAAATTTGATTTAGGACGCGAGTAGAGTGTTTTGAGGTGCGGGGTAGAGCGTGGGTTGTTTTACTTCACCATCGCCGTTTATGCTTGAAGGATTTTATTGCAAATAAGCGGTGGCGGGCGTTATGGTTAGGCCTATATAATGTGTCCACAAGTTACTGAAATTCGTGAAAATCATTAAAAAACATATTATTCATACAGTAAATTATAGGTTAATATTAGTAACTATATATAATCATTAATAAACGCTTAGTTTCTCTAGCTCAAGTTTTTGTTCCTGCCAAGAACTGCTGCTAAACTACGTTATTCATACACGTAAGTAATTCATTTGTAAGTAAGTCATTCGTAAGTAAGGCATTCGTAAATAGTTCATACACTATTCCGGGCTCAACCCTTCCGAGTGGCCAGCATTTTACTCTCAATGAGGTCGTTTGTAAGAAATATCGTCCGTCGCACTATAACTACCCGCATTGCTTCATATCAAGTGTTATCCTAACAGTACAAAAACAAATATTGGGTGTAGCTACATGATTTCCAATGGGTTTTTAAGGAAAGCTATGTCGTTTGGAAAACAAAATCCTACTTTGTGCGCGATACCATTGCTACTCAACAGGCGCCCATGCAGGACTAACATAAAAAATGCTATCGCAAGGCAGTGCACTGGATTGGGTTTCTGCAACGGTGACCTTTGTCACGCTCTTGGAATTGTTTGACTACTACTTTACTTACATTACTTACATAAGTTACATTTATATGGCTAGAGCAATGTTCCAATGAGAAGTAACGTTGAAGAAAGTGGAGACACGCATTGCATGTGGTTATTAATTCTTCAAGGTCAAATAAATAAACTGAAGTTTAAATGAACAACATTCGTCGACATCATTGCTCTCTTAATATCGTTCGACAGATCACCGGATTGGTTTCATATCTGAAAACAGTCCAGTCTAGTCGTTTTACCATCCAGAAACACAGTTAAATGTAAAATGTAAAGGTGTCAAATGTGTCATTTCATCATGAAATAAGAATATTATGCAATAGATGATGACCTTCTCCCTGTACTAGGCTAACTGTGCTCATTAATGTTTGAACGCAGCCCATTTGTATTAGGCCAAAACCTGATGCATACTGTCCTAGCTCGGCGCTGACAGGACTCTGTCGCTCATAATTAAAAGCTGATGCTGAGGGGAAATGCCAATGGAATGCGCTTTAAGCGCATATGAGATAGCAAAAATTAACGAGGTTTTTGTAGTAAGTAACCCTGAAAATTTGTATAAGCATTGGTAATCCAATGATTTTTTTAATAGTAGGTATACGTACTAGGAGTGAAATAATGTTAGAAATAAACGGTAATAATTTTCTTGTGGTGATAAAAAAAATGGTTATAGCGTTTTAATATTCTATATCATTTTTCTTCTTTCCTTTGCAGTATCATATCTATGGGTGCGCGTTTATTATGTTATTACACATAATGAATAAGAGCCAATCCCACTATAACACTACTGTTGTTCACTCATTTTCGATGACAATAACGTCCCCGTCCAATATATAATCAAAGACAAACCTTTTCCTCCTCGCTCTCTACGCGGTACACATTTCTGCGTGTACGTCTTCTTGTATGTAGAACTGTGATATGTCGTTTCTTCAGTAATTTCCCCGCCATTTTCATGAGTTTCTGTATAATAATAATTATAATAATAATAACAATGATAATAATAATAATAATAACAATAATAATAATTAGTTATTATCTAAATATATATGTATGTGTAAATAGAAAAAGAATGAGTACCAATTTCTTGGGAATTACTATTTAAAAATAGCGTGCCTGCCTATATATTCATGCACAGTCGCATATGGTACGTTTCCATAGGAACATGACGGAAAACTGGTTGCGTAAAAGCAAATTGCCTTAAAATCAATTAGCCTTCTAATTAAACATTTAACTGTCGTCACTTGGCGCCACCTTACGTCACTTAAAATACATTTTGCGAAAACATTTAACACACAGCGGAGCTGGTTTTGCATGCATGTATGCGTAACATTATTATATTATATGTCATAGCATTTAAGCTAAGCGTAAGAATACATATAAACCATAATAGGTGATTGTTTCTATACTGTTGTTCTATAGTTCGCCTGCCCCTCCCCACCCCACCAATGCGTCTGTCGATCTATCGTGTTCCGTAATTCTACGAACGCATACGAGTCAAATTGATTTTTATGCTGGTTTTAGTCGATTGTCTATTCGGGGCGTAGTAGACATTGTCAGTACAAATTTATTACGTTTCCATGTTTATGACACTCGTATAAACCTCTTTCTCTTGCATGGAAACGATATCTTGCACAATCAGCCCAATGGGTTTCGTCCAAATTTATAGCATAACATTATATGTCCAACACTAGCTACGCCATAACTTTTTTTGCTAACGAACAGCAAGTGTGCTTTACGATTTTTGCGAAACATCTACTTCCAATTTTTGCGTTTTTTCTAGTTGTTTAAGCTAGATGTAAGTGCACGATTTTATATCGCGCGAACGTCGTAAAGTCGTATGGCGTTCGCTAAAGCTAGCATACGGACGATTTCCAGCCGCGCTAGCGAAACTCAAAGCATTATTATGAGCTTGTCCTACAATTAAGAGCTTTCCTAACGTTTGTGCCCTTAGTTCAGGTTCATTTTTTATAGGCCATGGAAAAACACACATTCACGACTTATAGGCCTACTAGTCGCCATTGAGAAAAGAGACTTCGAACGAACCATTATAGGTATCTCTAGCCACACAACTTCTTGGGGACGCATACCGAGCCATACCGAGATTTATTTTAGTAACTCTAAAGTCGAGCTATTACACCGCATGAAGTACGTTCGATTTATAGATAGACACATATGGGATCACACGCCGAAACGCGTACACGCGTGCACCCACAGAGAGAGAGAGAGAATGAGAGAGAGAGAAAGAGAGAGAACAAATGTGAAAGAGAAGGGTATATATATATATATATAAACATATATATATATATAGTTAAACAGATAGATAGATAGATAGATAGATAGATAGATAGATAGATAGATAGATAGATAGATAGATAGATAGATAGATAGATAGATAGATGGATGGATAGATTAAGATATTGGAGAGCTGATGCTAATACATTTAATATATCGCGCAATATTAATATCTACCTAATATAACTAATTACTACTATTTATAATTTTTACCTTTGATCTGCTCAGTCGCTTGCATTTTCCTTCGTTCCTGTCCTGCTGTAACACACTACACAACATAACTCAACTGATTGATCACATGTGGACAAATCGCACTAAAATCTATATATCAATAAACAAAGTTGAGTCCCTGATATCACACTGTTTACGTCAAAGCTAGTCATACAGGAAATTGCTTTGAAACGATGTGCAAAAAATGACATGTGCCAGTTTTATGGAAACCACGATGATGTGCATAACACATGTTAATTTATCGTACGAGCAATGATTACATTCCTGGCGTATACTAAGTCTAATGAATGCTATATTGATAGCTCGCTCTTTTTGATCATTTCGAACCAGTTCTTTTTAGTAGTAGGGACGCATTATAATATACGTGCACCTATTATAATTTTACCAGTGGACTAACCCCCCCCCCCCCGCTGTACTATCTACTGTGAAAGCGGCTGCGGAGATAGGCACCGCTCTATGTGCCACATAGGCGCGGGAAGGATTTAATTTTTACATTTAATTATTATAATCTATAAAGAGATTCATGTGCGCTAAAGTAAAAACTGTGAACAAACAATATGTACAGAAAGACACACACACACACACACGCACACACACACATATATATATATATATATATACAATATAGATACAATGTAGTCATTAACCTGTGCTCTAGTATGCTACCAGGCCTGGCTTTAGGTAGGATTGCGATTGAATGCGACGTGACGCGACGCATTGCAACTCACTGCGTCTGAGTGCTTAGGTCGACAGCGACGCAACTGACAGCATCTTAGCAGTATATGACTCACCAGCATATATAACTCATCATATGACGCAACTATGAATATGATAGCGGAGTAGAGAATATATGTATCTAATATATATCTATCATTATATATAATATTTGATCATATATATATATTATATATATATATATATGATAAAATATTAATGAGGGACATTACCGTGTATGAAGTTGAATAATATCTTGCAGATATATAAGGTCAGAACAAGGAGTAAGGCGAGTATCCACAAATGTAGGTGTTCCTTGCTTAGAAACTGTCCTAGCGATGCAAAATTCCACATTTCCTCATGTCGCTTATAGATATGATGAATGTCGCCAAATCAGAATGTAGTTGTGTTGTTGTAGTTGTGTAGTTGTTATCCATGCACATGAAGCAGCACAAAACGCGCAGAATAACGCAGAAATCGAATGTGATTCTTCACAAAACGTTTCTTGATTATCATTACACGATTTAATTGTGATACAATCGGAGCAAAAGGAGAATGAATCTATTCACATATAGAAGATGTAAAATGGAGTTTCTGTAAACAAATGATAATAACAATCACATGTAAACGTCTTTACCACTACCGATGTACTGCGCGTATACAATAATATATCCAATAAGCAATTTACCAAACTTGTCCGATGTAAGCTTCACGATATACGTTCACAAATGCACTTTTCGGAGTAATTGTATGCTTTCATTTATCATTAATCTTTCATTAATTCATTTATCATTAGTATTCTTTATTTGGTTTGAATCAGCGCAAATTAGCAGAAACACCACAGTTGCATCTTGCAGGCACAATCACCGACGCCTCTCACGGAACATCTGCACACCACAGCGACAGCCAGTCTCCTTTTATAGGCAGCAAAGCTGAGCAAATGTTCTATTGGCTAGAGGAAGATCGTGTTCATCCCGGAAACTACATAAATCGAATGGGTGGTGATCACCAACAGCTGGAATGAAATGAGCATTCCGACACCTCGCTACTAGTAACCTGACCGAGTGCTTGCTGGTTGTGAGAGCGTCCGCATCCCCCACCGTAGCCTTCCCTCGTAGGAAGCCCATCCATACACGTGGGAAGTACGATTCTAATATTACAAAAACCATTAAGCACTCCGCCATGAAGAATATTTTAACAAAGTACGTGGTGCGTGGTGGACGCCTATGACGTATTGCGATGTGTCACGACAACATTTAAATAAGTTTATAGCGACCGTATAGGATTTACGTTACATGCACGCTCCATTTACGAGGCATACGCAATAATGCGTGGATTACGTTAGGTTAGTTCGCTGTGAAACTCTCTCATGCAGCCACGTCAGAGAACTAAAGAGAACGTTAAAATGGGCAACATTAGTATGCCAGTGACAGATAGCTTAGCTATAATTAAATAGTTACGTCACGTTATCGTGTCGATAGATCTTACGTCGTCACGACACGTGCCCCTTGTTTGGCCTATTTGACGCCAGTAGCTGCCCGACCAGGGCCGTAGGCTGAGCAAATTCCTAGGTGGGGGGGGGTAAATTTCATGACTCAACTGTGTAAAGATCAGCGCGGGGCACAGTTCTTTATCGACGTCCATAGTGTAGTATAGGTGGGTCTGAGACAAGGCTTTCACGGACAAGTGACAAAAAAAAATCACGTTAGGGTTATTTACGATTATTTGCTAAGCTTATTTTTTTATTTTGCTCCGAAATCTAGGGGGGCAGCTGCCCCCTCACGCACACACACAGGCATGTCGGCCCTGCCGACCAGACCAAGTGTACGAATTTATGTCTTCTTGCTTCTACATTTCATATTAGTTGTATGGCATTTATTTTCATTATTTTTATATTGTATTGACAGATTTGATATTGAGTCACCAAGTTATTCATGAATTATATTAGACAACCTCCCAGGTTTACTATAATTACGAGATTCCAGTCGAAATAACGAGGATTATTGGTGGCTGAGTGCGGATTTCTTCATGATTTCGCAGCTCGCTTGGATAACTGAGCCTGCTTATATATGTCAAGTTCATTGCCAATACATTGTAGTTGATTAACTATTAAGGCAATGACGCGGGCTACAATTTTCCAGGGCAAAGGGTCGCAATTAAGCTTCATTACACACACAGTAATGCTAGGTGCAAGTCAATCGCCGCGATTGAATGTGTGTTAATTGAATTCATCATAGGTCACACGCATGAGTGGCATTTGAGACACTCGCCTTTTTGCACGAATTCGTTATCACGAAAGTTAATGTCGAATGCGTGCGTGCGTGCGTGCGTGCGTGCGTTCGCGAGCGCGTTGAGTGCGTGCGTGAGCATGTAACTGAACATTTTATATATATCACACATCATATTTGATACTGGCAAGCTATTATGTATAAATGTGTCCTGTGTCATATCACATTTTCAATCAGCTGCTTCCCGATTAAGAGAGCCAACAATTTGTTAATCTGTTCTCAAGTAGAAGTGAACTATACGACACCACACGTGCATGAATACCCGCAATAAAACATGGACGTGTAACTCGGAATAAAGTTTATTGCTTAGATGAAATTAGTTCAAATCCCACAGTCCAAAAAAATGAGTAACCTCATGACGTGAAGCAAAACAGCACACCTTTAACTAACAAAATATTTAACCAAATAAAATTCAATGATAAATTTCAATTAGTCATTGTTAAACGTTTATAGGCATATTCAATCAGAGTAAGAAACGTTTATAATAATACTTACAATAAATAACCTATATATTGAAATGAAGTAACACAAAAATTTACATCTTATTAATATTGGGCCCCTTAAAATTCGCTAAAACTTATATTTAAACGATCTTTATGTTGGTTAAAATCTTATATTTTCTTTGACATCGTACTTGTATCTTTTCTATAATACAATGACTGCTAATTATTTAATGACAACGCAATACAGCCATGCTGGGCTAGATTCCCTGCACGCAAACCATCATCCTTATGGTTTCATAACAGCACAATATACTTGCAAACTTGGTTTCAGCAGAACGGGGCGGAATAAAGATCTAATGAAGATGATCAAAATACGTAAGGATGCACATTCTGAAGTTGCAGTTTCATTTTAACATGTTTTCCCTGCAATTTAGAATATGTTTAGCAACACTTCTAACGATTCATATACTATGGGTTCTAAATAGCATAGGCGGTAGGCTATCATACAACGTAACTACTGCTTTCTAAAAAAAAGCGAAAATACGACCAAATATGTACTACACTACATGAATTGATTGTCGTAAAAGATTACACAAATTAAACGTATTAATATTAAATGCAGTAAAGTATCCATGCATAGTAAGTGGGAGATGAATCACAACAGAGATTTGTTGTCTATACGTACACCGAAAGACTACTCGAAATGGGATGGCGCTGTATTGATAGAACTCTTTTCTACCTCAGCTTAGAAGCATTCTACAAACCTCCATGCGTCTCTTCTTGCATAAGTTACGTTGGTAAACCGAGGGGAATGTACGTGTGAGGAAACAAAGAACACGCTGCGCGTGAGATATGTGCTAAATATATAATTGCGCAAGAAGACACTAAACTGTCCACGCACTCACAAGTAATAACAATCAGATTACAAAGCAATTAATTAATTAATAACTAATTAAATGCTAACATAACAATGTTCCCATCGCAACAATAAACAAGGGATCTCTGAATTTACGAACATCATGAACGATTGAGTTTCGATTCGAAAATCAAAATTTGGAACCAAATCAGTTTAAGATTTAGAGACTCCCTGTAATAAAAAGACGTTATACTATCCGTGCTATAAGAAATAGAATGTCATAGAGCTGGGATATATATACAATGTATAATATAAACAGCTTGGTTACATAAGTTACTCCTTATCACAAATACGCCCAACTGATTGTAAACCTGATAAGGCTATCTGTTACCTAGGAATATGTGCTAGTAAACGATCTAGCAGGCATGCAACCGTTACGGCGGATTACCATAAATATTATGTAAACTTGTATAACTTTTAACGAGTATACGACTTTAAATATTACTTTTCAACTTTACGTAATTCAATAAATATCTTAATAATAATAATATTAATAATAATAATAATAATTTTAAATATTACTTTTCAACTTTACGTAATTCAATAAATATCTTAATAATAATAATATTTGAATCAACGGTATTCAGATTTCACATATCAATTACTATA
Organism: Priapulus caudatus; assembly: GCF_000485595.1. Classification (NCBI taxonomy): domain Eukaryota; kingdom Metazoa; phylum Priapulida; class Priapulimorpha; order Priapulimorphida; family Priapulidae; genus Priapulus; species Priapulus caudatus. The sequence goes on from NW_014577398.1 coordinate 200,690, forward strand.
TATAAACTAATATCAATAAAAATGTAAAAAATCAATTATAATTGTAGCACTCATTAAAATGACTAATATATCACTAGAATCACATAAAAATGAGAAATAAATAACACAGTTCAACATAACTCACCGATTTTCATAAAGAAATCATCAAGAGCTAATAATACTAGCTAACCTAATAATTAGCTAGCAACAACTGATAATAATAAGAGCTAATAATAGGCATTATTAGCTCTTGAAATCATATAGATCAGGGGTGTCCAACATCCATCAGGAGTTATGAATGCAGTCAGCTTAACCCCAAAGCGTTGCCCCCCCCAAATCTTCAGTCGAAAGGCTATATACTTAACAATTGTCATGGATAAAAATTCCACCGGCTCGCACTAATATTGAATTTAAATTCCTTAGATCGCCATTTAGAAACATTGACACCCCTGAATGTGGATGATGACCAATTTGGAATCTTTAATCGCATATAGGTGAGGTTGCCTTCCCTCCAATTATGTGCTTATTCCACATATCTTGTTGCGCGAATTCAGTGCTTAACCAGATCTCTCCTAGAGTTCTACATCCTCTGTCATACCACAGTTTTATATACGTAAACGGCATCTACGTTTGAATACAAGTGCATTAGTGCAAACACCCATACTGATTTCAGGTGTTGTAGACTGGCAATTGCTGAGATCAAATGTTGACATGTTTAAGATGGCATTTAGGTCATTTCGTGTTTTCTCAATAAACCAGTGATTAACACTGGGCGTCCGCCACAAGTCGGAGTCACTTACTAGGCTCATAACAGCAATGCCGATGTGACGGGTAGGCGATAAAACAGCACCTAGAACCTTCCCCAGTGACTTCCACACACAACGTAATTCAATGGACATGTACCGTATGCTCACATAATTATACAAACGCCCATCACCTGGGGTCCAATACCTAAAACGAATATTCAACTAACACATCTAGCAAACATATATAAAGTGCATCGTGTTTATATATATAACTACACTACATATCAGTAACTGCTCCTGCTATTTAGGATCCTACCTACCCGCTAAGCTTAGGCAATAAATTGTATAGGTGTACCTATATCAGAACTGTGGTATAGCTTTTGGATCCTAAAACTGTATGCAATAATGCATGTGTGACCCGCTACATAGACATACTAGAACATTCATATTGCACTTAAAACAACAACTCACCATCATGTACACCTCGAAGTGATAGAACTTATGGAATCTTTTAAGCAGCACGAATGTAACTTGGAGGTATAAGTGTGCAACGAGACCCTAAATCCAAAATAAACAATTTCGAAAGAGAAACAGCTTATCAGACTCATGAGATCATGCTAGACTTTGAACGCTTGAAATCTTCCATGTCGTCTCGAGATAACGTCACAATGTAGTTTAAACACAGCTTACGGAATAAAACAGTTCGATTCCATTCCATCTCTTTCCGCAGACACACGTAATGACATTCTCCATCTAACTACCAGATGTAGACAAAATTCTGTAAGCTGGCCGAAACATCGCAAGCCAATTTCAGCACAGCATACAAAATAACAACGACATTCACAATGCAAATAAGTAAATATCTAAATGTTACTCTATACAGGAAGGACACCCCTACCTTCTGCTGAACCCATATAGAGTCACTCTCCTTTAGCTTTTCGCCGAATATAATCGTGATGAATCATGAGAATCATTAATCAATCAAGAATATAATATTAATCAAGAGTCATGCCTCACTCATCAAATCAACCAGTTTAGAATTTAACATGCACAACTTAATTCCATGACAGCCAAAGCAACAAGTAGCATCTTGATGTATGAGAAACTCAAACTACTCACTCATCCACCTGTCAGTATATGCAATTAAAATTTTTTACAAAGAGGCTGCACTAGAGCTATCACTGTGAAAACTCAGCCATCTACCACAGCACAAACAAGGCTGTTTTGGTGGACAAGAGAGCTGGTTAGATGTTGCAGGTACCTTGGATCGCAAAGAGCGCCTGCAGAGGATGAAGGAGAACGTGTATGAGACACAGACAGTCACAATCACACAGAGATAGAGACAAAATAGAGCTGCAAGTTCAGGATGTAGGGTGAGGAAGCGAGGCATTGCGTGAAATATGTGATAATAGAAGCTGTAGACGCGAGTGGAAATTTCATATATGAGAAAGCCAACGTACGAGGAAAAGTGATGTAACGCCAGTTGGGAGTCGGAAAAGTGAAATGCGACAGTAGAGATACTGTAGACACTAGCAAGAAGATGGTACTACAGAATGAACGATGAGAGATATGGAAACTGGAACTACTAAACTTAGTTTCAAAACAGGCCAGGGCAGGTCTAACTTTCAGCAGCACACTGAAAGCAGAGTCTAACTTTCAGCAGCACACTGAAAGCAGAGTCTAACTTTCAGCAGCACACTGAAAGCAGAGTCTAACTTTCAGCAGCACACT
>NW_014577398.1:203155-205824 GCF_000485595.1 Priapulus caudatus
CCCCGCTTATTTCACGACTACATTAATTCTAGCTTTGCCTGCGAGTCTAGAATAATTTGATGCTTTTGCTCAGATAAAAAATAATACTATAACTGGGTCAGATCCTCTTTCTGTTCACATCGCTGATATCTTACTCGAACCTAGCTGCACGTTTTTGACACACTGCTTTGGAAAAGTTAAATTTTATGGGTAATATAGTACAAGTATTCAAGAAAATAATTGTTTTGGAAAAGTTATCTTGATGCTTTTGATTGGATCAAAAATTGCTATTACCTGGTCAGATCCTCTTTCTGTTCACATCGCTGTATTTTAATCAAAACCTAACTGTATTTTAATCGAAACTTGGCTAGTATTTTAATTAACCTAGTGCATTTTAATCACTTTGGCTGTATGTTAATCTAACCTAGCTGTATTTTAATCGAACCTAGCTGTATTTTAATCAAACTTGGCTGTATGTTATCGAACCTAGCTGTATTTTAATCGAACCTAGCTGTATTTTAATCAAACTTGGCTGTATGTTAATCGAACCTAGCTGTATTTTAATCGAATCTAGCTGTATCTTAATCGAACCTAGCTGCACTTTTCCGACACACTGTTTGTATCGCGTTACTTGCAGCACTGCCGATCGAAGATGCTGAGCAGTCGGAATACATGATGCTCGCTATCACCTCGCACGGAGGTCACCTGGTTTCCTCGAGGGCTGTGCCTCGGGGTTCCGGTACTCCGATCGCGTGTTCGAGCAGTACGCGACGGCGCTGTTCAAGTACCATGAGATTAACGGCGGCAAGAGTGCGGAGAAGGAGCCGGTGTCCTTCATGTTGTAGTTACGGCTGATGTAGTCTGCTGCGAACTGGGTGCGACCGTTGACCGTTGATGTATTGCAGGTTCAGAGTTGCTTGTTGCAGATGTTGGCTGCGATTAAAATACAGCTAGGTTCGATTAACATACAGCCAAGTTTGATTAAAATACAGCTAGATTCGATTAAAATACAGCTAGGTTCGATTAACATACAGCCAAGTTTGATTAAAATACAGCTAGGTTCGATTAAAATACAGCTAGGTTCGATTAACATACAGCCAAGTTTGATTAAAATACAGCTAGATTCGATTAAAATACAGCTAGGTTCGATTAACATACAGCCAAGTTTGATTAAAATACAGCTAGGTTCGATTAAAATACAGCTAGGTTCGATTAACATACAGCCAAGTTTGATTAAAATACAGCTAGATTCGATTAAAATACAGCTAGGTTCGATTAACATACAGCCAAGTTTGATTAAAATACAGCTAGGTTCGATTAAAATACAGCTAGGTTCGATTAACATACAGCCAAGTTTGATTAAAATACAGCTAGGTTCGATTAAAATACAGCTAGGTTAGATTAAAATACAGCCAAGTTCGATTAAAATACAGTTAGGTTTGATTAAAATACAGCGATGTGAACAGAAAGAGGATCTGACCAGGTAATAGCAATTTTTGATCCAATCAAAAGCACCAAGATAACTTTTCCAAAACAATTATTTTCTTGAATACTGTACTATATTACACCATAAAAATTTAACTTTTCCAAAGCAGTGTGTCAGAAACGTGCAGCTAGGTTCGAGTAAGATACAGCGATGTGAACAGAAATAGGATCTGCCCCCGTTATAGTATTATTTTTCATCTGAGCAAAAGCATCAAGAGAACTTTTCCAAAGCAATAATTTGCCTAAATACTGCACTATATAATTCCATAAAAATTCATTGGGATTTCACATTGAAGACACTTCTATGAGAACAGAACACCTACCGTTAATTTATACTCAGAGAGGAAATTACATGAAACCATTCAGCACAAATTTTTCCAAAAAAACCTAATGAATTCTGCAAGTACTAAATCACTACCATAAATTATATACATTATAAATGATATATTTAATGTGTTTGTAGTAGATCAGAATGATATAGTGGGTTGCATCAGACCACGAAATGCTCCACGCAGGTACATAACACTGTAAATGTTATATTTTATGTGTTTGTAGTAGATCGATATGATATAGTAGGTTGCAGGGTATTAGCCAGGAATGAGTATTGTGGAGTGCAGAAAAAATATTTGGGAGTGCAATTTTTGTGTGTGTCTCAGCCAAGACAGCCTCAGACAGTCTTCACAGAGGGGAGAGTATGAGAAGGGGGTCCATTTTTAAAATTAAAATTATTTCAAAACTGACCGTGCAAATCACGGCTGCACGGCTCGCTGGCTAATACGTTGGTGGGTTGCCTCAGATCATGAAATGCTACACGCAGGTACATACCGTCGTAGGGTGAGAAGCAGTCGTCCCCTGCCGTCAGACAAAGCAACGGCACCTTTATGGAATCGATTTTGTCATGCAAGCAGGCATCCTTGTAGTAGTCATCATTCGTAGCATAGCCAAACACTTTGGATGTAAACCTTTCGTCAAACTCTCTTACCGTCTTTGCCTAGCACAATGTAATCGAGTAATAAGAGAGAGAGATCTGATTGAGAGAGGGAGATAGAGTGAGAGAGAGAAAAAAAAAAGAGAGAGAGAGAGACAGAGAGAGAGAGAGAGAATGACAGAGAGAGAAAGAGACAGAGACAGAGAGAGAAAGAGAGAGCCAGAGACAGAGACAGAGACAGAGACAGAGACAGAGACAGAGACAGAGACAGAGACAG
>NW_014577398.1:205834-208999 GCF_000485595.1 Priapulus caudatus
AGATAGAGAGAGAGAGAGAGAGAGAGAGAGAGAGAGAGAGAGAGAGAGAACAGCTAAGCTAGCAAACATTTAGTAGTTTTAGAAAACATCATATTAGCATTTTATTGCAGCTGATGGAAAGAATCAACTTACCTGGCAGACATGTTCCACGTCTAACTTGTGTTGGAACAAATGGGCATACCTGAAAGCATGAAAAAATTCCTTTAAATGGCAGTTTTCAAAATACTGCAGTGATTGCAAATGTGAAAATGCAACTGTGCATGTTAACTTCGTGTTAAAGCTTACTATTAATTCCAGTCTTTATAATCTCTTATTATAAGCCATTATAATGATAATGTGTTACGTACTCTTTGACCATTTTAATCAGATTATATGTCAGGAAGCGATTGAAGACGAAGCTGTTGAGAGGTTTCTCAAGATTCTTTGACGACTCAAATACATTCCAAGAAACAGAAACCACCATGCCACCTATAAGTCCGCAGTCCACTCCAGTCTTGGCCAAGTAATTGGTTAAAATTATTCTGGAAGTAAAGAAAATAATAAAACTGTGAAACTATTGAACATGTTGAACAGCATTAAACAAGGAAATGATAATGACTAGAGTTACCAATACTATTTTTTATCCCAATTGTTTAATATTGCGATAACCCAAAACTTCATGTTTAATATTGATAGATAGTGATACTGATATAGTCTATAATTAGAGTCTATATTATAAGACTCCTGATAAAACCGTATAACTGTATTCCTATTGCTTATATTCTCTAAAAATTGCTAGCACTACATAATACGTTAGAGCCAATTCAAAAGCACAAGCTCACTGTTTGTACCATAGAACAAGCGCAAACTAGACTTGTAAGTAAATCCTAACCTTTTGGTAAGACAGAGACTCTACAACAACATTTCTACACGCATTCTTTTTCACGCAGTATACAGAAATATATTACCCTCCCAATGAGTGGCCAGTAGCCATCAGCGGGGCATCTGGAATTAGTTTCCTCACATGCTCCACCACAACACTGAGATCTTCTGTATTCGCTGCATTGTAGGTTCTAGCGGTCTACATTTGTAAAAGAAATATTAAATTTACAATTGCAATCATGCTATATTCCTACACCAATTCTATGTACACAATGCACATTAAGGCTCAAGTTATATTTATTTAAACTATAGTGTACACTGAATATTTGATAGACAGAGGCAACAATGTGAAAAAGGCCACTGTGCACAAGTGGAGCTTCAAAGTTACAAAAATAGTTGCTGTTGCTCTCAGTAAGGCGAGTGCTCTGTACAGTGCTGATCAAATAACATCTTTCAGCGTAGTTTTTTAATGACTGCTATGAACAGGTAGCCATTCTACAGAGGTGCATATGGCTGCTAACAAATTGTGTGACTGTATATAACTTGTGCACATGCCTCCTTCATGTTATACATTGTCTACATGCCTCTTTCATTCATTATTTAAAAGGATGCTACAGTGTCAGAAGCCAAAGATGCCTTGCAAGCATATAAACACGGGGTTATATAATGAAGAATAGATAATTTTACGGTATTGCATAATTAATTAGTATGCTGTTTACTTATGGATCCCATTAGAAACATAGAAATTAGTTGACAGCTCAAGATGTTGTTTGTCTTTTTTTAAGAAAGGTGAGTTCCATATTTTGAATAATAATGTGCAGACCATTTCCATCAATACAATAATATTTAAAACGTTCTGCCGTTTCCTGACTGTGTGACCAGGTATGGAAATTTTAAAATGATTTTTGATTATATATTTTCTTGTTATTAGAATTAATAGGATGAGAGATCAATTTTATTACCAATAGCCTTCCACCTCCTTTTCCTCGGTTGTTGAAAACAACGCAGCGAAAACCAGCTTTTGTTGCATGCTTCACAAAATGAACAAGATACGTCTCAACACTCGAGCCTGTGAAGAAAGAAATAACAATGTAATTATGTAGGTAAGTCAAGGAAATAAAGGTCAAGATTAAATTTAACTCAAACTTATTAAACTACTTTATATCAAATTATTACTAAAAACCTGTATACCCTATAGCTACCTATTTTAATACTCACAAATATTTTACATCCCCACTATATCACATATTTATATATATTTCCTGAATACTAGCAAAAGACATTTGTCATTTCATACAGGCAAAAGCAGAAGCTTTAATAATTGTATTCCGAATACCTAATTTTATATGGCCTGTATTTATTCAGCCCCAAAATAATTCCTAAATGACTATACAAATGAGCAAAACCAAGAGTACCAGAATCTTTTAAAGACAGATTTGTACTAAGTTAGTTTTTACACTAATGCTACGTGTAATCCTTACTACTTTACCAGTCAAACCAGGAAGCATCAAGATAGTTGGTCTTTTGGCTCTTTCAACATTAGAATTCTCGTCATTATCCATCCAATCCAGACAAACTTCACCACCATCAGGCATGCACAATAATTCACTAGAATAAGAGATATAAACAAATATGTATAATATGATAAATAACAAACCATAGAAAAACACAGTTAAAATCGTATAAATTAAGCAGTTTCATGTTTTCATCACTGCAAACATCACTGAATGAGAGAAATAAAAGGCCTCCAACACAGTACCTATCTGAGAAATTATAGTTTAAAACTACAGAAAAATAAAATTGAAATTTTAAGATTTCTGAAAAAAATAAATATAAGATGACCATGAACAATGAACATTGTAGGAAACAATACAATGGACACATTAGTTAGCTCATTTAGCTTTAAGTTAGATAAAATGTGATCACACATGCACTATGACGATTAAATTAAATGATAAGTTCGGTGTAACTGATAATCAATTCTGCAATTCCAGCCAATTCCCTTTTGCTACTTGCCATAGATGAAAAAGGAAAACGCTGTGCAAGGCAAAATAATTGCATAACAAGTGCCGCGGAGCGACAGCGCTCATCTAACATCTACTGCGGTGAGTCTGTGGTGAAGTGGTGGGATTCTGGTAAACCCTGTTAGTCCCATATGTGTTCACATACGTGCCAAAACAGTGGAAGGCACAAGGATGGTATCAAGAACCTTTTCAAAGGAATGTTCGTTGGGATCGTTATGAAAGTTGCCACGAGATGGCGCGTACGTTTAAGCGTCTCAAGATTAAAGATGGAAGCTCCCAT
>NW_014577398.1:214080-217787 GCF_000485595.1 Priapulus caudatus
TGTGTGTGTGTGTGTGTGTGTGTGTGTGTGTGTGTGTGTGTGTGTGTGTGTGTGTGTGTGTGTGTGTGTGATTTCACACACAAAATACAGTATGTGTCGAGTCGGTATAAGACGTTTAATCAATCCTAAATACGTATCAATTAACGCATTGCCTTGAGTAGAACGTGCGATGCATATTACCAGGAGTAGATAATAGGGACCCCTATTATCTACTCCTGATATTACTAATATAGTCATAGAAATAATATACTAGTTAGACCTATTAGTGTCACTACGTATTTCTATGATTTCATCCATAGACTAAGAATAACCTATTCTTAGTCTATGTTTTAACACAGCATCGTACTTCGGGAGGCATTTTTAGCAGTTATTTACACGTTTGCTAGTCAAATATGCTCTTCTATCTTCTTGAGCCTCTGAGTGCAAATTAGCTTCAATTTCAGCAAAATACGCAGTGCAAACAGGGCGTGCTTTTTGGTGGATGAGAACCGAATGAACGTGGCTAAAGCTGGTAATAGCAGACGGACGTTTGTAACCACGCAGCGGTTTGCTATCGAGCCTCTCGCTCCACATTTTGGGCGTAACGCAAAGTGAATAAATGAATTGCGGAATCTTAAATAAGGCTCGTGCACGCATCAGATGTCTCAGCTAGAACTATAGCTCACACAGCCACGTAGTTACAATCACCTCACGTATAGTCCAGCCCTATAGTCTAGGTGGACTAACTACAGTATGTCAGGAGTGAATTGCGAAAATCAAGTATGCGTGGAACACATCCATAGCCAAAAAGTGAAAGTGCAATCGCGACCAAAAAATATAAACCCGTAATTAATGCGAAGACTTTTATTCTCTTTCCTCGCTTGATCAGATAGCCTGTTCTAGAGCTGGATCGCAGCAAGATACTCAGCGAGGCGTCGTGCAAATCAACCCCCCTCCTCCAACATTCGCTAAATCCTCGCATCTCTACTCACGTTGCAGTCACGCAGCAAGACAAGGGCGACGAAGTACTACGAGTCAAGTCAAAGGAGAATGCCAGGCTGTTGAGATCCCGTTCTGTGCCGATCTCTACAGTTCGGCGTTCTTCCCGAATGTTCCACTGATGAACCACACGACGCAGGCCGAGGCGCAGGCGAACGCGTACACTTACTATACGCTGATTGAGTTAGAATGTCACAGAGGTGCGTCTATCCATTGATCTATCTATTAGTATTGATGCATGTTATATAAGGAAGTATTTGATTTTAATAGCGATATATACAAATCTTGATACAAATCGATTGCATAAGGGGATAGATTGATTGAGAGATGGATGAATGGAGGGATGGATGGATGGATGGATGGATGGATGGATGGATGGATGGATGGATGGATGGATGGATGGATGGATGGATGGATGAATGAATGGATGGATGGATGAATAAATGAATGGATGGATAGATAGATTGATTGATTGATGGATGGATGGATGGATGGATGGATGGATGGATGGATGGATGGATGGATGAATGGATGGATGGATGGATGGATGGATGGATGGATGGATGAATAAATGGATGGATGGATGGATGGATGAATGAATGGATGGATGGATGGATGGATGGATGGATGGATGAATGGATAGATGGATGGATGGAGGAATGAATGGGTGAATGGAGGGATGAATGGGTGGATGGAGGGATGAATGGGTAGATTGATAGATAGATAAATTGATAAATAGATTCGATTTATAATACATCCACTCTAACAGCACACTAATATATACACATCTTGCCATATTGAACGTCCCGAATATCGTGACCGTACGTCGAGCGGTTAAGATTTGTGCCCAACTGTTGACGCACGGACGGACGGCCGGACGGACGCACGAACAATCATGCGATTCTACAAGCTGCATCTGACTACGTCAGATGAGCTAAACATTGCAAAGTTAAATTCTCAATTCAACTTTTTAATGTATTTACAGAAACACAGTTTAGCTGGGACATACCTCCTATAATCAAACATTATGCGCCTTTTAAATAGTGAGCGAAAAATACTCTGCATTCTTGATTCGAACAGCCAAGGTGTCGGCCAATACGTCTCCAAGATAGCTGGACAATGCTCCAACATAAAGCGGTGCAGAACTCCATCTTTATAAACTATCTTTGGCTTCTGAAAAGATAGGACAATTAACAGTTAAACTGATCAGTAACAATTGTCTACATTAAAAAAAAGACTGAAATCTCACTTAGAAATATGTAGAGTCTACATAACAGTAAGAAACATAGACACAGATTCTAGAAAATGTGAAGGAGATGAAGTGAGCAGAAGGATGGCAAAAGAATGTTGATGCCATTGCCAATGTGTGCAATTATTTGCAATCCTATACTGGGTGATGGTACTGACCAGTGAAAAAAATACACGGGGGCGGCGGGCAAAATCGCCCCCGAAGTTCCAAAAAGAGCTCCCGAAAATGTTATTACGGGGGCAACAGTTAAAAAGAAAACTGTTTGAAATCACCCCAAAATTGCACGCCTCGAAGTCAAGGCATTATCATTGGTTACACCAGCCGCAGCTGCAAAAACTGCTGCAAAACCCGCAATGCCTGTCTCGGCTATGCAGTTGCAATATCGATTGTGTACGCTTGACCTGCCAGCCAACCGTTCGCGATCACAATCGCATCATTCCCGCATATATGCATGCACACGCAGTGTTTCCCCTGCATTGACGCGAGCTAGGCGGCCGCCTCGCTCAAATTCTCAGCCGCCACGCAGAAATTTATCCAAAACACCCGTCGGCATGATGACGACAGAAAACTGTGCATAGGTATATTTACCCTAGTTTTTCACTCTACCAGCCCTGCTAGTGCTACTTCTGCTCATAGGGTCTATGTCACCCAGGGTACTGCCGGAACGTACCCTGGTAACTATTTGATATGGTTAGGGTTAGGGTTAAGGTTATGAATAGGATTAGGATTAGGGTTAGGGAGTAGGCGTAGGCGACTCTTTAGACTCGTTAGTGGAGTAGGCGAGGTACGGTCCGGCATATTAGATAGTACCACTACCAGGGTACATTCCGGTATACCGGACCGTACCCAGGGTACGTTCCGGCAGTACCCTGGGGGACATAGACCCTCTCAGCTCTACTTCTGCAAGAAATTAGTACATCAGAGACTGAGAGAGCAGAAACTGACGTAGATAGATTCAGGAGCTAATAATCACAAATTTGCCATAGTTAGCTCCCGGTTGTATGCATGTTGTAACCACTGGCAGCAAGAACAAGCCCGCACGTACAACACACACGCGGCCATTGACTATATACAACTACGGAAACTGCGGCGGCGAGTTAGACACCATGTTGTATTATATAGTTAATGGCCGCGTGTGTGTTGTACGTGCGGGCTCGTTCTTGCTGCCAGTGGTTGTAACACAATAACCATAACAGTAGAGAAAGCATTACGATCGGATAGAGCTAATTAAGACACACATTTTGATCGGTACATCATGCCCGCGATAGACATAGACTTGTCACTTATTAATATTAGGCCTATAGTATACTATTTATCAGGAATGAATAATACTAATACTAGTAATAGTACTAATAGTAATACTAATACAGTAATAGAGATTCTCTAGGTAGAGATAAGTATTATTCACTCCTGTACTGTACTGTAAGATACACGCACTCAGTGTAGGCTGTATTTATTATATTTCATACCTTCCCGACAT
>NW_014577398.1:217797-220637 GCF_000485595.1 Priapulus caudatus
TGTGCGTGTGCGTGTGCGTGTGCGTGTGCGTGTGCGTGTGTCTGTCTGTATGTATGTGTGTGTTTCAGCATGTTAAATGTCCATTAGTAACTCATTAAGATGGCATCATATTTATAGGTCAGCCTGACGTAATCACGTATCCATACTTCAAGCAGCCATCTACAACAGCTAAGGTTGACAATGTCGATAAAACAACTAACGTTCCAGCGTATACCGGCATGTCGATCGAGGGAAACGGAATCGCCGACAAGACAGATTCCTGGACGCATAGTCCGTATACAGACAAGACTGACCCAGCTTCGATCACAGAAGTGACAAAAGAGATGTGGGAAAGTGTGACTCACTACCTGGATAAAACAGCAAAACCGGTGACATTAAAATATTCAGAAGCATCAACCGAGCACTCCCAGTCGTCCATGCAGATTACAACTACACAAATGCCTTTTGAACATCATACTAGTAGCATGACTAATATGCCCGATGAAGGTAAGGATGCTATCACTCCGTTGGCTACTTTAGAAACGCCGTACACCACACATACAACCGCAGCGGAAACAACTGCATCAAATAGAGATATTAGTCCCGATTTCACTCGAGCAAGAACGACGACGGATACATTTGATAAACATCCATCGGATTTTGCCACACCTCCTACAACCGAGGAGACAGGTGTTTCAATCGACCATGCTGATTCACTACCACCGAAAGCAACAACTTCAGAGGTACTTACGTCATGTGCAACAATCACAGCATCTACGCACGCAAAGCCCGAGACTTCTACTGAAATTAGCGCGACCGGCGAAATGACGTCATCGGTCACCGAAACGTCTGCGGAGACGGATAGCACTCAGTTCACAGAAATCGTCACCGATGTACCAATTGTTACTGAGTCAGAATCTACGACTTCGCGTGAACGTGAACGCATGACTAGTGACATGCACGAAACTACGGAACGTGTCAAAACCTCGTCCTTCGCAGTCACCTCTCAAGGTATAACAACAACGGATACATCCATGACTAAAGGGTTGGAAACGTCTGCAGCATCTACCGTGCCACGTGCTGGACATACTATGACAACATATTCCGCCGGGTTTGGTGATGATTGGCAAAACACGGACAGTGCAACTGATGCTGAAATGACAGCATCCACAAACCGAATGACGAGTAGTGACGACAGCTTGTCAACAACTCTGAAATATCCGGATGTAGAAACAAGTAACACGCTCGCAACAGAATCACCATCTACCGTGATCAGGGAACCGACGACAGACGAACAAGAAGCTTATGGCGAGAGCTCTTTCACAACGAACGCACCGACCAACATTGAAGAGAAGCCAACTACGCTGCCATCTAGTATCGAAACCGTAACCTTCACGAAGCAAATGCAGACTACAGATCAGTCACGAAATGACAGCGGTACAAGCAAGCGGATGCCCACAGAAGAAACATCGACGGAGCTTCCATTTGACGATACACCAACTAAGAGCCTAAAAGATTACATCAGTAAGACTACAACGATACTCATACCTACGAAAAGTGGTGAGGATGAATCAATGCCAGACGAGATTCTACCAACGATAGGTATGCCTACTACCGCTAAAGAGCCAGGCATGAAAGAATGTTTTCAGCAAGGACAGATCAAGGCTCGCCGATATGACGTGTCAAATGTGGGGCTACCGCATTATTTTAAAGGCTGGGTAGACGTGCAAGGCCAGGGGGCTGCTAACGATTATTGCAGGTGAGTAATATATATATATATATATATATATATATATATATATATATATATATAACATAGAAATATAGAAATAATAATTTAACTGTGACCTCTTGAGGCCTTAAGTATGACCTTATGTCTCTTCGTCAGGCTACAACAGAAGCGACAATATTGAAGTCTGAGTGACAGGTTATATAGCACCTTATTTCTATATTGTTGTACATTTCTTATAGTGTTCAGTGTATTGTTATAGTTATAGTGTACAGTTCTTATAGTGTTCATGTATAGTTTACTCACAATTTTACATGTATATATATATATATATATATATATATATAATATATACGGAATTAAATACATAGTGACAGCTTATATTGTTATGTTACATTGAACATTGTACTAGTCTCGTTATACAAGAGACAATCAAATGCCAAAATTGCATATGCATCTAGCGTAATTCAATAGATACGTTACGCTTATTACTCCTATGCTTTACTGATGTAGCGCGTTCATCCTTCTATACGAGATAAGTCTGTATATTCACTGACCTATATTCATACAGTGAGTGCACTACCATATCGCGTGCCACGTACTTGTGGTGAAGAAATAACGAATATAATGAACACAGCAAATCCACGTTAAGAGCGAAATAGCAAGATTAGATATTAAGATTGTACTTGAACTTTCCATGCATAAGGAAATCTCCTTCTGCTTAGTAAACTCGTTTGAAGATGAGTCAGCGCAGTGCGTATATACTTACTATTGACAGTATAGTTGCCGGATTAACGATCGAGACGGGGCCAAACAATGGCATGATAATTATAGTATCAGAGAAATAAGCAGATGGGTATAATGTAACAATTAAAAAATAAATAAATAAGATTAAAATAACATAGTGTAGCTAAGAGTAACTACTCTACATACGTTCATAAACTTGAAGTTCTTTTATTTATATTTTCTGCTTACAATTTAATGACGATGCAGGCACCATGAGAATATAGTAGGGCTACCGTACTGTGCTTAGAGCTGCGTTAAGGAAATCATCTATCTGATAATAATCACACGGTGAATGTGCTGTGCTGTGCTGTGTGTGTGTGTGTGTGTGTGTGTGTGTGTGTGTGTG
>NW_014577398.1:220647-231835 GCF_000485595.1 Priapulus caudatus
CACACCACACAACACACCTACAACACCAACCACCACGACCACACACACACCACACGCGCACACACACACACACACACACACACACACACACACACACACACACACACACACACCCACACACCCACACACCCACACACCCACACACCCACACACCCACACACCCACACACACACCCACACACACAACACATACCCCGCCCCCACCCCACACACACACGCACACGCACGCGCGCGCACGCACGCACACGCACACAATGAATATTATACGTGTATTAACAATGCGTGTTTTGTGTTAATACTGGCGTGTTCGATGTGTTGTTTTAGAGTTATACACCTCGATGGAGAGCGAGTGCTGTCGTGTGCATTAGCAGGCACGGAAGGACAGAGTGAACATAATTACATCGCCAATTCTGATATGCGGCTCGGGTTTCATGATACATGGTTCATGCGAGACATGGATGGGGATGGACGGGACGACTATTGTCGGTGCGTATAAACCTGTATTAGTTTCTGATACTACTGTTGCTGCACTGTATAGGGCAGTTTGTGTCATCGGTGTAGATGTTATTGAATGAGCAACGACAACCATAATGATGATGATGATAATAATAATAATAAATTTAATAATAATAATAATAATAAATTTAATAATAATAATAATAATAATAATAATAATAATAATAATAATAATTATAAAGATATTATTAATAATAAGAACAACTATTTCCGATTGTCTATTATCTAATGCATACACTTTCTGATACTGTCTTACTATTATTATTATTATTAAATATAAATACGTAATGAATTACATAACAATTATTTCAGGTGTCTGTTTGTCGATAAGCTGCAGCAACCGAAGGTGGTGTGTGCGAAAGCCGGTGAACTAGGATTTTATGGGAGTAGTGAGGAGGGTGGCTCTGCTGATACGTTCATACTAGCCGACAGTCTAACGCAAGACGGCCGAAAATGCTTTAACGAGCGAGCCAACCCTGTGCTTGGAGTTGCCTACGCCGTGGCCACCAACTTACCCTAACGTTATCTCACCGAATTAGAAAGACTTTTCACATAACAACTGCTAATTAAGAGGTACTCTTTTTGCAAACAGACAGACACACACAAACACGCGCGCGCGCGCGCGAGCGCACGAATGCGCGCACGCACGCACGCACAAATGCACGCACGCCACGCATACAAGCATGCACACACGCACGCACGCACATAAATATGCAGAATAAAGATATAGAGTAAAATATCGTCGAGAAAGCGTAATTAAATATGTAAATTAGCTGTGATAGCATTTCCAATCACAGATAGTTACGTTGAAATCCCTGTGAAAGGAACAATGTATCTGATTAACAGTAATTTATCGTACATGGCTGTCCATAAAATTAATAATATTTGAACGTCGTTTACCATGTATTATTAATTAAAAGTAAGCACAGGCATGTATTGTAGAAAAAAACCGCGCACAACTGATCACAGATATCATATCGACTAGTAGTACTATATCGACATACGGGTGGTCTTATGTATTATTGTGTGATTGCGTATGTAGCTACATGTAGTTTAATCGGTTATATATATATATATATATATATATATATATATATATATATTAGACCATCATGTGTAGGCAGGTGACTGCACGTGACACGTATTCTCTCGTATTAATAGCAATGATGTTGATAATTGTCTACTAGGTAAAATACTGCTAATCTACAGAACAATTTATTTATAAGTGTTTTATCCTACCTATTCCCAAGTGTTAGATTATATATATTATACCACACATATATATATATATATAGAGAGAGAGAGAGAGAGAGAAAGAGAGAGAGAGAAAGAGAAATAGTGTGTGTGTGAGAGAGAGAGAGAGAGAGAGAGAGAGAGAGGGAGAGAGAGACAGATAATGGCCTCTATTGTACACTGTATTTTATCTCGCGTAGTTCAACATATTCAAATCAAATTGATTCGGGACATTTGGTGTAAGATAGCTTCGATAACATCATCGACGAAGGCGCAATAATTATGGGAATTCTTATGATTAACCAAGTGTAATCAAGAGCACAGCTGTAGCATCTTACTTATTACATACATTCTGTGCCCTATGCAAGTTTTTGACGGTTGTTACGGATTGTGATGCTGGATTATGGATACTATAAACCCATCAACATGTATATATATAACATGTATTGTGTAGTTTTCTGTTATGTGAATTCGAGTGTATTGTGTTACTTCTAATCATCGCCCTGCTATAAGAAAAACGTTTCTCCGACTTTTAAAAGTCACTGCGTGTTCGAGAGAAAACAAATTCTAATCACTCGAGTGCGCGTTTTATATCACGTTTTATATCCTATTTTAACGCCCAAACAATCAGTCATTGAGTTAGCATTCGTAACAGCGATCTATCGGGCTTTGTGACCGTACGGTAGAGAACGCACACATAAGTAACTAGAGCACTCGGAGAGCGCAGACCTCCGCCAAGAACAGTGATGATGTCATTGTATGAGCGACATAGGGCTCATACATTGACCTGGTTTCACATTGCAGTTCTACGTTTGCTGGTGCTGGTTTCAGTTTCAGTTAGAATTGGCGAAACTCATGATAAAATGTACCTGGTTTGCGTTTCTTATCGAATGGCATTGCAGCATTTGTTAACACCTACAAGCAATATTGCAATGATGAACATTTTTATTAATTTAATTAATTAATTAATTATACATATGTATATATCATGATATAGATATATTATTTAGAGGCGAGAGCACATATAATCATGCGCAGTTTCAAATAAAAATGCCGATCCTAATGACTCAGTTTAATAATTACAAGCGTGCCAAATCGCCATAATTTATATATGTCCTTGCATCGATAACAGGGACAGATCTGTTTGCGCAAATATCTTAAATATTACAAAAATCATTGTCTTGAAATTGTACGTTGAAATTTACACGCGCAGACCGACCCATGAGTAGTTAGATATGAAAATTGTCGATGTCAATTTAATGCATTACTTTGATAATAACAGGAGTGAATAACAATAGATCTATAAGAGATAATAATAATCTATTATCATTCACTCCTGATAATAATAAGGCCGTCTGTCTGTCTGTCTGTCCGACCGGCCGTCCGTCCGTCCGTCCGTCCGCCCGACCACCAATCGCCCGCCTGCCCGCCATAGTATACGTAAATAACATGCAACGCAATAAGTCGTGGGCGTATACTTATCTTAAAGAAAATCATGACTGACGTCAAGGTCAATGAGAATTTTAAGGAGCGACGACGGGTTTGAAGTTCCCTGGACCGTCAGGGAGCCGCAAAGTGGCCGGTACTTGCTAACGCTTAGTGGACGTTATTAATCACTACGCAGGTCGCGCGCGTGTTCAAGTAACTAGCGAAATACTTACAGAACGGTTTTGCCATTTCCTGTGTTCGTACACCCCTAGCCATCATGTCTACGGCCTTTATTCGCGTTGATTTAATTAAATCGTTGATCGTCGCGATCATGTTTCGAATGTAAAGTTCTTGTTAACAACGAATCCGTTTTAGTCGAACCCATGCCTTGAGCCCTTGTGGACAAAACGAGAATATGTCGGCTACATCAGAAGAGTTGCCGCGCTTCATGTAGTGCCGTACTCTGCATTAAAATACCCGCGGTCGTGCGAAGATAACACGTCCCACAACAGTGAGTCGCACGTCCCATAACAAATGCGTTAAACGCAGCACGACCTCACAGCATTTTGCTTGTGCCGCGTCGGAAACGGAGGGCTTTCCTTCTAGTTCGTCTATGTTAATTAATTCATCCTCGTAACCTCGTAAATAGTCCTTGAAGTCTAAGGGACTATAGCAAAGACGGGAAGAGACAAAAGTTGATCAAATAGACAAAAGTCCATGATGCGGATATAATATCTTATAACAATTGTTGCTAGCGTAGGCCTATATGGTTCGACGAGTCGCAGCGAATCGGGACAGCTATGGAACCAGTGTAAACGCACGCATGCACTCAAAACCAAGCGGAAACGTAGAGCGAGCGGCGCTCAATATCTACTAACATCCGAGTGACCGGCAATCTTGCGGAGAAATCCGCTGAAATAGTGGCACACGACGTCAGCAAGAGTGCATGCATGAAAGGACAGTGTTTTCATTTTCTTGACAATCCTTCATTGTGAAAACCCTGTAAGATGAGTGCTTCTGTTCGTTCTTCTATCCAATCGCTATGGATGTGTTTAATGCTGATCACCATTAAAAGGTAAAGTCATCATCACTAGTTAGTCAACAGGAGTGTTCTATACGATATATACGAAATATATAGATACCTTAATTATATGCTCGTTATAATATATACATATATACATACACACAGATACCACACGCACGCACGCACGCACGCATACACGCACGCACGCACGCGCGCACTCACACACACACACACACACACACACACACACACACACACACACACACACACACACACACACACACACACACACACGTTCACGTGTGAGCAAGGCCACTGTGTTACAGCACGTTGTTTGGCCACGTACGCTGCTTATCAGCTACACCTCCCTACTGTAGTACGACTGAACTGGACAGGAACTGTAGTCTCCAGGTAGTTATATTTACAATCTCCAAAACCTGTTCGTCGAAGGCTGATCGCAGTTACCACACTGTATAGCTGCGTCATGCTTTGCCAGACCATAGTCCACGATTGCTTTCCCCGTAGGATTTGTGGTATTGTGCTACGTCACTTTTATACTGACATGGCGTCGTCGAACAGCAACATTTCGTACGTTGATTTCTCGGGACTAGGTTTACAGATTGAAGACGTATCACAAGCGGATCCTAATCAGGTGCAAAACATCGTAGAAGAGCTACGTACGCGTTTACAACAGTCGGCTTTGTCTACCTGAAGAATTATCGGAATACCGCCTGAAGAGACTGCATACCAACGACTACAATATATATATATATATATATATATATATATATATATATATAGGCCAGGCATGCTGCATGTGCACTAATATTGCACTAAGCAACTTATATAGGCCCTATAGTACTATTAGCATTTTTACTTGTGATGTGTATAAATTGTACTGCTAGTGTGGAGCTATCTATAACAATAAATACGCAGTGGCTACGCGTCCGAACGGTCGCCTAGCCTCCAGGCTACGCATCCGGACATCCACTCACACAGTGATCGCGCGACTCGCGTACACGCATGATTGCGCCACGGAACGCTCTGCTGATTGCCGAAAATATACAATATATGCACTGCTGCCGTCTATCTTTTCATCTGTCCTCTCCGCTCTCTCGCTCTCACACACACACGCACATATATATATATATATATATATATATATATATATATATATCTCTCTCTCTCTCTCACGCATACACACACATACACATTCTCCCCCTCTCTCTCTCTCTCTAGGGGGAGAAGGGAGAAGCTAGTGGAGAAGGAGGAGGGGGAGAAGGTGGTGGAGAATGAGGAGGGGGGGAAGCTGGTGGAGAAGGAGGAAGGGGAGAACGGAGAAGCTGCATGGTGGAGAAGGAGGAAGGGGAGAAAGGAGAAGCATGCTGCGGCGGCATTTCATTGATGTACAAGGGGGGCTGGGTTGGCAGATTCTTCCTTCTCCACCAGCTTCTCCCTTCTCTCTTTCCTCATTCTCCCCCTCCTTCTCCCCTTCCTCCTTCTCCACCAGCTTCTCCCCTTCTCCTCCTCCACTACCTTCTCCCTTCTCCCCTTCCTTCTTCTCCACCAACTTCTCCCTTCTCCCCTTCCTCATTCTCTACCAGCTTCTCCCCCTCCTCCTTCTTCCCTTCCTCCTTCTCCATCAGCTTCTCCCCCTCCTCCTTCTGCACCAGCTGGTGTCTTAGCTGAAGTGGAAATCGCCATATTTGAGCATATATGCGAAGTGCGCATGCGCATAGGCATTCTATCTCAGATATTTCGCAAGTCAGAAATTTCGCGCTACACCGGATCACCACCAAAATGTAATCAATGCTAAGTTACCCCATTTCTGACCTATTCTGAAAATATAATTAATTAATTAATTGGATCCGGATCACCACCCAAATCTAATCAGTTCTAAGTTAGCCTATTTTAGACCTATCCTGTAAATTTTATGACAATCCGCGTCCATAACTTTTTCAGTTAGGCTCTACACAAAGAAACCCACAAACGCACGCCGGTGAAAACATAACCTCCTGCCAACCCCTTGGCGGAGGTAATTATGAAAATGGCATGCGAAACATGATCATGAAGATCTACTGGCTGGCGTTCGCAAATGCAGCATTACCATACTATGCAGTGCTGCCACCACGCATCGCTTATAAACACTGCGGTAAATTCGTTTGTCAGAGCAACTGGACTCGACTCGACTGGAAGCAACTGGATTTTGAGCAACTGGAAGCGATCGGCAGCGACTAGTTGCGTCCAGTTGCCCACTGTTCTATTCCGAGCAACTAATGGCGGCCAGTCGCAGGCAGTCGCGTCGCAGTCGACCGACCTAAGCACTGCAGTCGCAGTGAATTGCAGCCAGTTGCTTCCAATCGAGTCGGCTCGCAAGCCCGACATAAGCCCCCCTCACGCCCATTAAGCCCCCCTTACGCTCATACGCCATTATGTCATTACCCCATACGCTTTCGCAACCCCTCGACGAAAGGTCTTCGTAGATTGTAAATAACTGCCTGGACACTATAGTTCATGACCAGTTAAGTCATACTTCAAACGAGGTGTATATGATAATTACAGCGTGGCCAACCATGAACCCTTGCTCGCATGTGAATGATTTATTATAGCAAGTGCACGTGAACCTATATAATATTATAACCTAAAAATAATATTACGGATTTATGTGCTCGTAATGCTGCAAATACGTTGGTTGAACTGTTAGAGCTGTAGCGTTGATGCTGATACAATTACGAACATGTACGGTCATCGTTTTATTAACTACGCTATAGTCTCAGGTAAATCGTGCCGACAAACATAAAGTTATGCGTTTATATATTTGCACATACGTGACGGGTAGAGATAGAGAAATTGCTCGGGGGGGGGGTGTTATATCAAGCTTTTTCTTTAGACACTATGGACGGACGTTGTAAACACCTTTATGAATTTGCCGCGCGCTATTTTTCTCCCGAGACATGCCGCAGAACGTTCCGCTGTTTGCGTCAATCTGTTAGGGCGTTGTAGATCTATATAGGCAGCAATTCAAACGGAAATTTATTAAACAAATATTCAGAGTGTTTTGTCGCATACATACACAACATACATTTTATTCATGCCAAATAACCACAGATTCAAGCTCTATATTCCGCTCGAAACTTTTGCCAGCTCTATGATGCGTATTTCTACAGAGTAGTCGGATCCCGTTTCAAACACAAAAATGGCCGACCGGTCACCATCGCAACGCCACTTGCTGGAATGGCACAATTACACGACAAGACCAATCTTACTGCTAATGCTTTCTAGACGTCCACGAGGCATCTACCTTGCGTGAATAATGCAAATTAGTGCACGCTAGTGCCGAATTTCAGCGAAAAAAATCAAAAAAGGCCTTTTCTAGAGACGAAATAGGGCAATTTGAGGAGTGCAATTAGAGGATAATTACTGTTGTATGCCGAATATGTTGGACGCCCTAACAGATTGACGCAAACAGCGGAACGATCTGCGGCATGTCTCGGGAGAAAATAGCGCGCGGCAAATTCAAAACGATGTGTACAATGTCCGTCCATAGTTTCTATACAACAAAAACTTGAAATAAGTTCGTATTTGTATCAGCATCAACGCTACAGCGCTAAGAATTTATCAATATAGGCTCTTTGGTTTAACCAACTTATTTGCAGCATTACAAGCATATAAATCCGTAATATGATTTTTCTGCTTTATATGGGTTCATGTACACAATTGCTATCATTAATTATTCACGTGTGAGCAAGGCCACTGTGTTACAGCACGTTGTTTGGCCACGTACGCTGTTATCAGCTACACCTCCCTACTGTAGTACGACTGAACTGGACAGGAACTGTAGTCTCCAGGTAGTTATATTTACAATCTCCAAAACCTGTTCGTCGAAGGGCTGATCGCAGTGTACCACACTGTATAGCTGCGTCATGCTTTGCCAGACCATAGTCCACGATTGCTTTCCGCCGTAGGATTTGTGGTATTGTGGCTACGTCACTTTTATACTGACATGGCGTCGTCGAACAGCAACATTTCGTACGTTGATTTCTCGGGACTAGGTTTACAGATTGAAGACGTATCACAAGCGGATCCTAATCAGGTGCAAAACATCGTAGAAGAGCTACGTACGGCGTTTACAACAGTCGGCTTTGTCTACCTGAAGAATTATGGAATACCGCCTGAAGAGGTACTGCATACCAACGACTACAATATATATATATATATATATATATAGGCCAGGCATGCTGCATGTGCACTAATATTGCACTAAGCAACTTATATAGGCCCCTATAGTACTATTAGCATATTTTACTTGTGATGTGTATAATTGTACTGCTAGTGTGGAGCTTTCTATAACAATAAATACGCAGTGGCTACGCGTCCGGAACCGGTCGCCTAGCCTCCAGGCTACGCATCCGGACATCCACTCACACAGTGATCGCGCGACTCGCGTACACGCATGATTGCGCCACGGAACGCTCTGCTGATTGCCGAAAATATACAATATATGCACTGCTGCCGTCTATCTTTTCATCTGTCCTCTCCCGCTCTCTCGCTCTCACACACACACGCACATATATATATATATATATATATATATATACTCTCTCTCTCTCTCACACTACATACACACTACTACACTACTCCCTCCTCCTCTCTCTCTCTCACACACACACACACACACACACACACACACACACACACACACACACGCACACACTCGGCAATCAGCAGAGCGCCCCGTTGCGCAATCATCACCCGTGTGCGTGTCGCAAGATCACTGTGTGAGATAGATGTCCGGACGCGAAGCCTAACGGCTCCCCGTCTGGAACAGGAAGCGTTGTACGAGCGTAGTGAGATCGGGGCCATGGTGTGATGGGGGTATGATGGGGGTATTAATAAAACATAAAAGTAAATATAATACTAGAGGTCAACAAGCATGGACTGCATCATGATGTGGGTTTGGTATGGTGCTGTTGTTTTATGTAACTAAAGAAGTTATGCACACATAGAATTTATTATTTACTATAGGTACTGTCGGTATATTGCACTATATAAGGAGCTTTATAGTTGGTTATTTTTCATAAATATCTTTCCCATTAGCTAATCTCTAGGATTAACCAAATCGTAGGAATATATAGTCCATATATATGCATATAAAATTGTTAAATTTTCTTTTTTCTTAGATAACGATGGCCTTGGACGTTTCAAGAAGATTTTTTACTCTTCCTGAATCAGTGAAGAGGAAGGTTAAGCGACCAGATGATGGAAATTCTGGCTACGTATGCATTGGCCTTGAAAGGTTAATTTGGCACGTTGTTTTCAGAGATCGAGCACTTGAGAGATTTCAGAGATTTGCACGTACGTTAGAGGAAACGAGTTAATTTATTATTTATTATATAAATAAATGATAACTTTATGAACATTAAAATAATATTAATTTAACTATGTTTGTGTTGATTTTGTTATGAACTAAAAATATACTGGAGAATCATAATTCATTCGGTATTAGTATACTGATAGTGTGGTAGTGGTGTAAAGCTAGGAATGTCTCAAATTATCCTATAGTTTAATATTTGTGGATAACTAAAACCAAAAATTAAAAAAACAACAACAACACATTGCTTCAAATATCGGTTGTGCTATATAATATACTAAACACAATGCTGGTAATTATTTATAAGACCATTCATCATGTTATACGTAAATCAGCGTTTGAAGATTACAATTATTCATTTGTTTTGTGCATATTAAATGTTTATTCAAATTCAACTATAGCTTCAATAAGGATCGTCCATCTGACTTGAGAGAAGCGTATAATATAACACCATGCGAGCGGAGTGCAATGGTAAGGCAACCTTAATTTTACCGTTCAATTAATAGCAGCAATTAATACAGCATGTTCGAATTGATTACTGTTAAATTTGTGTCCTTTTAGCAGTCGAGTAATTACGACTCTTTCTGCGAAAAAAGGTCCTATACACACAAATTTTCTTTCTTTCGTTCTCAAGTTATTTTCTTGTGTCCGTTGACAAAGCTAATATATACATTCATGACGTTCACTATATCTAGATTATGCCGGATGACGATCTACCAGAGTTTAGAGAAACAATCATGGCACTCTACGATAATTGCAAGAAGCTCAGCATGAGAGTCCTTTATGCATTAGCCATGGCACTGAAACTTGAGGTGATCGCGATTGGTCCAATGAAACGTATTTAAGTATATTTGATAATTAAATTCCATTGATGATAAGTATTTCAAGAGAGCATAAAATTGATAACAAAATGGAATCGTAAAATCGCAAGCCTTAGTCAATAGTTAGCAGTCATATATGAGACATTGGTAAGGAATGTTTGGATGTTGTACTATTTCCCTCAATTCTCCCCTAAACGAAATAAACCCTACATTTGTTTTAGCCATTTTTATATTGTGGCGGTGTGTAGGGCCCCTAACCCACAATGGTTAGATATTTTACATATCATTTCCTTTGCAGGACTTGACATTTTTCGAGAAGAATCACCAATACATTGGATGTGGACCCAATCAAACAACACTGAGAACTCTTTACTATCCACCAATTAAAAATGCGGAAGGTAATTAGAAGAACAGAGGTTACGATAATGTGAACATATGAATTAAGGCACCATATTTGCGCGAGCGGCGAATGGCATAACGGTACAGTATCGCAGTAGTACATGGACTAAGCAGAATTAGCAATTTAGAATACCGATAGAAATGAATAGAGATAGCGAATATATATATATATCAGAAGTAGATAATAGGTTCCGTATTATCTACTTCTGATATATATATATATATAGTTTAGTGGATTAGTCATGCATTTCCCGAGAATTTCGAATAACAACAGATAAATTGGGTATTTTGTTATTTCACTTCATGCGGACCCAAAGGGTCACGAACCTGATATTATATGACGTCTCCTTTATCACTCACACGCACACGCACACACACGCACACGCACACGCACACA
>NW_014577398.1:231845-237660 GCF_000485595.1 Priapulus caudatus
AGAGAGAGAGAGAGAGAGAGAGAGAGAGAGAGAGAGAGAGAGAAGGAGTGACAGAGGAAGGGAGGAGAGAGAGAATGATGGCTTAGAAACGATCGCTGCAGCTGACAGGATCTCGTTATTGTATAACGTTTGTTTTTTCGGTATTTCGTGCACTCATTTGCAGAAGAAAACCTCGCCTCATAGTAACATTATCCTGATCATGGCCGACTTGATATATCAAAGCTGACCAATGCTAAATCTCTACCAGCAGCCACGTAACACTTTCTACTCAACACAGAGGTGTAAACATGTTTTACTGAATGATTTATTAGAGGTTATGCCCAATCAAGTTCGATGTGGCGAGCATTCAGACTATGGCACGATTACACTCCTGTGGCAGGACGACTGTGGAGGCTTAGAGGTGAGGCATACTAGCACATTATTACTATTCCAGTATATAATAATATCAGGAGTAAGATAATATAGGCTATGATAATGATATTGATATCTTACTCCTGATAATATTACATCAACACACATTTCATACCTAGGTTCATTTAGACATTAAGACCCGTTTAGCCTACCTATTACCCCTTACCTATTAAACTTATTTAGAAATAGGCATAGGTTTATGTATTGAACAGCATGTATGACCAACAGCAGAGAAATATGACCTTGCATGCGTGGAGGTTCTCGAACAAAATAACGCGTGTTGTTTTAACCGCTGCCGCACTTACGTCATTTGTTAAACATGCAGGTAATGAACAGACATGGTAATTATGTCGCCGCTGAACCAATGAAGGACGCCGTGCTTGTAAACATTGCCGACCTGCTTCAATTTTGGACATCCGACGAACTCATATCTGCTGTAAGGGTAACCTGATAATTTTATATGACAAGTGCCATAGAATAAATGTCATCAGTCAATTTTTATGAAGAAGGTAATATTCGTTAGTGTAAGAAATTTTCTAGTAAATTATTAGAGTATATTGTCATCATGATAATTATAGGGCCTAGTTATTAATAAAATTCATGTGTCAATGTTACAGAAACATCGTGTAATGATACCCGCGGCGGAACTGCGACAACGGCGTATTCGCCAGAGTCTAGCATTTTTTGTTCACCCCGATGACGACACACTGGTTACGCCACTAAATGGATCTATAAAGCATGAACCAATTACAGCACTGCAGCATCTACTCAACAGATTTTCCGAAACTTATTAGTATAAAAAACATAGTTAATTCATACGATAGTGACCTTGCCTAACAAATATTTGTTTTTAATATGAAATGAGTGATTCGAATATGCTCCACTGAATACCCGTATATTTGTATCGCTTCAATGTTCATCGTTAAAAAACAAATTTAAACATGCGTCTAAATTTTACATGTGATTGTCGAAGTGTTTACTAGCGCTGACATTGAATGTTAATTAATACGGGTAATAGAAGATAGAAAATACTTCAATATACGTTTTATACGTCAATCACTATCAGTAGGTACTAATAATTATGTAATTAACCACGTGCAGATCTGGTGATATGAAATCGTAACACGCACCATAACTGGAGGGGAATTCTTAGCTGTTTCAGTGATTAGATACAATATTGTAGCTATGAACATTAACTTTATATCATGTACACATTCAGATTAATATGTAATTGAAAGTATTGCTCGGATAGATAATTTAGAATATAACATGGCCAATACAGAACAATCATAAAATTATTATATAGTTCATTTTCGTTTATAATGTAGTCCAACATTTTGTAGTTTAACGATGGGCGTTCCAATATATGATTTTCGTATCAGTCATCAAGATGCACAATGAAGTGCAAAAATCTAATCTTAACAATGTGTAGTATTTATATAAGTATTAAACACATTGGCCAACTGTGGCCATCGTGATAATAAAAATCAACGTTCAAAATTATCATCTCGTCAAGTTCGCGTTAAGTATTTATAACCATGACTGGGTCTGCCTTACATGAACGACAGACAACACACTGCAGAAACATGCGTCCAAGCATCAACACCCATCGTAATTGTAGCGCAATCTTATTCGTTCTGTTTATGACCGTTCTGACGTCCATCCATAAATATAATAGTGCTGTGTTGCGGCTATATACTTGTGGATGACATACATGTATTCATATCTGTATGTATACGTGTGTACGTATGATCATGTGTAACCAGCATGAACACTCACTTCGCGTACTGAACCGTCTGAACGTATCCAACTACTGACGCCATTGCAAATTTTCGCCAATATTACTCTACTCTACCCGTTATGATGAGAAACTGTCACTATACATTGAAAGTAGTGACTCCAGGCATTCATACAGACACAGTGCAATCAATTGATCCTAAAGCGAAGCAATACACCCAGAGTGAACCCCCCTTTATTGAAGCTATATACAGTTTCAAGCCAGTCCAATTACATCTGCATAAATAGGCTTATATGGCCATGTGTTCCAGCATTACAAGTTCCGTTCATACCATAAATATATTTTTGTGATAGATATAGCCTTAAACAAACCTAGAGAAAAACGTGAAGCAAAATAATATATACATAAGGTATATACACAATTATACATAAGAAAGTAATTTGTATCAGTTTCAGCATAGCAAATCGATGCTAATTAATTTCATTGAAAATGTATTCATTTACATTATTTATTCATTACATACGTATTATTACTATTACTTGGTCAATAACTTTCACACACATCTTCTTGGTTAGCGTGTACCACTAATTGGCACACGGAGGACTATTCCTATGTTGAAGAGTTCAATACTTGGTACTTACAAGGTACAACAGACCAGGGGCGGTGCCAGGGTATTTTGTTAGGGGGGGCGAAACGAGGGGCGTGTACAGGAGCACGCGAAGGGGGGGTCTGGGGGGCTCTCCCCCAGGAAATTTTTGAAATTAGACCCCCTCAGATGCGTTTTCTGCGCGAGCAGGGGGGGTCCGGACCCCCTGGACCCCCCCCTGTACACGCCCCTGGGAACTGTAGACTGATACCGTGTGCGCTTGCACTGACGGGTGGAGTCCAGGGGGTAGATTCATGATTCATCAAGCTGCGTACGCAAAATATTTTGCGTAAATCTTGTGTACGCAATCGACGTTGCTTAGTTGCGATTCATCAACACAGCTATTTCGTATGATTTCGCGTACGCAAGCGAGGCCGTTTTAGGTGCGATTACTTACTTAATTTTACCACGCTAAAATTTACGTAACTCCTTGCGTAACTTTACACGAGCTGACGAGGTGCCGTAAACCACTCGAAATTTCCGCAGGTGTTTCCAGCATACCGCAGCATGCATTATTTTATTGAGAAAACATTATAAAGTTACTACTCAACTAAAAATAAATAAATAATTACCATACTACACAGACAGGCGGCGCCTTTGACGCTTTTTTTGTCATAGATTGGCATTGTTTTCGTTATAAGCGAGTTCGTAGTTAGCCATGTACGTGCACACGCCGTGCGCACTTGTACGTGCACACGCACGCACGTGTACGTGCACACACACGCACGCACGCACGTGTACGTGCACACGCACGCACGCACGCACGCACGCGTACGTGTCGCTGCTTTCATCGAGTGTTGAACACAATCATACAAACGAAAATGAGGACAACTATCACATCCCCCAGCACTCCTGTAGACAGCTAGAGCCATATGGTTCACATACAACAGAGGCGTCAGTTTGGTTCCTATGGTATGTGTGCACAGTGTGATTGGTTTATGCTAGGCACGCCCCTCAACAGCCAGCAGCTACGATGGCGTAGTGGATTTACACTGGAATTAATCAACATTTGGAAAACGCATCTGAGGGGTGTAATTTTTAAAAATATTCCCTTCGGCGTGCTCGCAACATGGGTTATCGGTTAGAGCCCGCCGCCTGTTAGCAAATCCTGTAACACGCCTCGCTGCCGAGCAAATTGCCAACATTGAAAAACGAAACCCCCATATAAAGCTGCTTACGGGCCTGGTGTTGGTGTGTGTGTGTGTGTGTGTGAATGTGTGGTGTGTGTGTGTGTGTGTGTGTGTGTGTGTGTGTGTGTGTGTGTGTGTGGGTGATGTGTGTGTGTGTGTGTGTGTGTGTGTGTGTGACGCGATTGGATATTAGCGCGTACAGCGAGCGGAGGCCAGCACAGCCGCTGCTGCCTGGTCTGAGCGCGAGCGAGCATACGTGCGTATATCGTAGTTATTCGTGTGTTTCGTGAGTGCGTATGGCGTATCGGCGTATGGCGCTGGCGAGGTATGCTCTTCTCCGTGAGTGCCCTCTGTCTAGTTTTTAGTTAGTGTGTGTATGCGTGCGTGTGTGGTTGTGTGCCGTGTGCGTATAGCGTTCGTTCATCTCTCTCCGGGTTATAGTTTTTCTCGCCTACTACAATAATATCAAGAATATTGGTTCAAGTCGCTACAGCATAGATTTTAAGCAAATCACTGTTCGGCCCTCACAGTTCGCGGAAACCCCCTCTTTTAAAACGGGGCAGTAGCCTCTAGGATTTTACTGGAAAAAAAAAAAAAAGAGGATAAAAAAGAAAAAAAAAAAAAAAGAAAAAAGAAAAAAAAAAAAAAAAGAAAAAAAAAAAAAACAAAAAAAAAAAAAAAAAAAAAAAAAAAAAAAAAGAAAAAAAAAAAAAAGAAAAAAGAAAAAAAAAAAAAAAAAAAAAAAAAAAAAAAAAAAAAATATTAGCCAACTGTACGATTACTGATAATCAACAAATCGTCTATACCCACACGTATTTGTTAGCCCAGATACCCAATTTTAATTGTTAAATTAATTACACAATGCACGCTACGAAATTTGAAGCGGCCTATGACACCCGCGACGCGTGGCTGCCCAACCCCGAAACAAGTTGCGTATTTGACAATTATTGTGCACGTTACAGACGCGAGGGCTAATGACAAAAAGTGCAATATATTTATACCTAAATGCGCTATTTAACCGAGCGATATTCATTTTTAGGACAAATTGTATCCATAATATATACTGAAACTATTTGTCGTTTATAATGAAATTACAATCCTTTTGCTTTCTAAATGAATAATAAGAAACACCCTCGGTCTGCTAGGCCCTTGGCTGGAAAGGGTTTTGCGCAATCTTAACGGATCGTGCGCTTTGGATGTCGGCCACCGTCGTTGTAATCAACTGTAATCGTTAGTGTTAAAACATTTTAAAAAAATGTTTCTAATCTGTGATTGGAACGCATTAAACTTTTTAATGTAGCGGTAATTATACACTAAATTAGCTGAAATAACCCTAGAACGGTGTAGGAGTAAGACTCTCGCCTTTAAACGTGTCCAGTTTCATGACATTGATTCAAACGAAAATCATAGCTAGTTCCGAGACCCCCATTTTCGAAGGGCATAGCCGTTCCAGAGCAACCAAATTCAACAATAACATTAGTTCAGAGAGCCACCATTTTCCGGGTCTGAGTAGTTCGCAGAAGCCGCCCCCCCCATTTTTAACTTCGCAGTGGCAGGCATAGCAAATACCTACCAATAATGGTGGGTGAGTCCTCCCCGCCCGCCCCCCGGGTTTCATCTCCTTGGTATATGTGGCTCCTTGGTTTCCCTGGCACAATATTGTGTCAGCATGTCGAGGGCTTTGATTAGCTGACTCTGAAGCTTCCCGGACCGCCTTGCCAGGGGTCTGCCCCATGGCGCCCACCAGGGGCACTAAAAGGCGGGCCCCCCCTGGGCGGAGGATTCGTCAAGCGTTGCGCAAGAGTGTATTGCGTACACAGAGTTTCATAGCGAAGTACGTACGCCAAGCTCGTAGGTGGCGATTCATCACGCAGCGTACCGCTGCGTCGC
>NW_014577398.1:237685-243722 GCF_000485595.1 Priapulus caudatus
AATGACAAGAAACAAGGGAAAAGGAAAAATGAAAAACGAAGAAGAAAAAAGAAGCACGAGCACAGAACACCACGAACACAACCGAACATCTCTGCAAAATGGTTTGCAAATCGCCATGTGGTGGGGTGCGGGGGTCACCCCCCCCCCCACCATCACTTTGCAAGAAAACGGTCAAAGAACGACGAAGATTCTTAGCACAATAATAGGGGGTCGCCCCAAAAATTGACGTCATGGTAGCCTACAAGCTGGACCACTTTCATCACTCTCTTTCTTCTTCTTCTTCCTTTTTCTTGCAAATGATAGGGGGGCGACGCCCCCCCTGCCCCCCCCCCCTCGTGGCGCCGCCCCTGCAACACACGTACATTGAATCCAATTGGTACATGAAAATCACGTGGAGCAGCGTGAACAAATTGACGCGTTGTTTCACGTGGTTATCATGGTCCTATTGAATTAATAGGAAACAGAGATCGACATATTTATTATTGAGCATATTCGACATATAATTTATGAAGAACGCATGTTTGTTGAATCGACGCGTATCAGGCGTATATATCACGTTACGATGTAGATGGAGCTCTTGTATGTTGAACAGTTGGTAAATCCGTACAAATACTTTACATGACGTATTCGATATTACCGCTTACCGAACGTGTAAAATAGTGTACAGATTTAAGACAGATCAACTGCACTGCAGAGAACTACGCCCTGCACTCTTTTGCGAAATCATGCTCGACAGGAAACGTGCACATGGCAAACGCTGCACGGGCACGGTCCAAACACTCTCGGCATCGCTCGTTCGATCCTCTGTGCCTATTCCCACTTAGCTGGGACGCGTGCGTGATTTAACTCTAGTCAACTGCCCGACGGGTTTCCAACCCACGGGTATCGTCGCGGACATTTCGAGCACGTTCGCACGAACTTATTCTTATCTCCCATAAGATGCGTCGTCCCGTAGTTGCACACGTTCGCCTCATCGCTCGAGCACGGCTCGGGCCGCGTGCGGTCGCACGCCCACGGCGTCGTTGCGTTGCGCATCATCATCTCGAGCTTGGCCGGATTTCGGATCCAAGCGATCATTTCGGATACGGTCAGCAGCCACACGTCGTCCTTCGTCGCCAGCTCGTCGAGAAACTCTTCCATGGCGGCGAGCCGCGCATCGGCGTACAGACCCGTGAACCATCTGCTACTCAGCGACAGCATCAGCGGCGCGCGGTTACTCGCGTAGTGGCGCTCGAAGTTGTGCTTCAGCACGCGAATGAGACCCGTCTTCGTGCGCGGCATGCTGCAACCGTCCAGGGTCGCGCACGGCAACCCATCGTCGCCTTCGAGAAACACGAGCGGCACCTCCCAGAGCCCCGGAAAGCGCTTCGTCGGACACGGCGACCGTATGCAGCGGTGACCGCTCGGAATGTCGAGCGTGAACGGCCACAGCGGCGGGTTCGACTCGGCGACGGGCATCGACGAGTCATAGAGGAAGCGGTTGTTGTGCAGCATCTGGAACTGCGTGTTGCCGCCGACCTGTAGGAAGGGAGCGCGCATGCCCCGCACGTCCATGAAGTTGACGTCGCCGAGCTTGTT
Source organism: Priapulus caudatus (assembly GCF_000485595.1). Taxonomy (NCBI): domain Eukaryota; kingdom Metazoa; phylum Priapulida; class Priapulimorpha; order Priapulimorphida; family Priapulidae; genus Priapulus; species Priapulus caudatus. The sequence continues at coordinate 239,264 of NW_014577398.1, forward strand.
CAGCATGATTCGTTCTTCGGCGATCTCCTGCTCCCACTCTTTGTACGACGCTTTCCGCCACCACGACTCCGGGAAACGTTTGCTGAAAAAGCACGTTGTTGTAAAGGTGGGATGAATGGCGGCGACTAGCGTAGATTGATAAGCAATCACAACGATCAGCGACGAATTACATCATAAGTAAATAATACATGTATTATTTACGCCTGGTTACATTAACATGTACTAAGAGCTATCAGACAATTGTTTTTTTTCTATGGTATTACTGCTTACAGGAGTGTATAATATAGTCTATATCTATATTAGTAGTCTATATATTAGTCTTATATAGATATATCTTCTGCTCCCATTCCTTGTACGACGCCTTCCGCCACCACGACTCCGGGAAACGTTTGCCGAAGAAGCACGTTGTTGTTGTAAAGGTGGGATGAGGAAGCCCGACTCGCGTAGATAGATAAACAATAACAATGAGCAGTAATAGCATGGGAAGAAACACCAATTGCCTGATAGCTCTTAATAGATGTTAATGTAACCAAGCGTAAATAATACATGTATTTACTTATGATTCAGTGAGACGTCATTAGAATGTATGACATTATAATTATACGTTTGCTGAAGCACGTTATTGCAAAGGCGAGATGAATAGCGGCTAGCGTAGCTCGATAAGTAATAACAATGATCAGCAGGAGTGTATAATATATAGACTATAGTCAATATTAGAAGTCTATGTTAGTCTTGTATAAGTATAGTCTATAATTATTATACACTCCTGTGTGTAATAACACGGGGAAAACAATTGCCTGATAGCTCTTAATAGATGTTATGTAACCAGGCGTAAATCCTACATGTATTATTTTCTTATGATGTCATTCGTCGTGGTGGATAATTGTTTAGTGGGAACATTATTAGCTTAAATAGCATTATATTGTTCAGCATCGAGATATATTCAGCCTGTTCTGCTAGCATCTATGACAAATACGACATACGCATATACGCTCTCCTATAACACTATTTGCCATAGGAAGATTCTTCCTATGACAAATATTGTTATATGTGTTGTGCGTATCATAAGAGTTTAGGAGCGCTATTATGAACGCAAGCAGTAAATTTCCGCTGTAAAGCGGAACGAAGTTGACTGGCCAATATTTATCATAGGAAGAATCTTCCTATGACAAATAGTGTCATAGGAGAGCGTATATATACGTATATGCGTATGTCGTATTTGTCATAGATGCTAGCAGAACATGTTGATATATTGATGATTGACATCTGCGGACTATACGGGATAATCGTACGTCCCGTAGTAATATATCTGGCACCCAAACGTTTTATAAATGCATATATTAAATGGAATTTGTTCTAAAATTTATTTCCTACATCTAAATATTACGGATCAGTTGAACTCAACTGAATCAGAACTATAAAACGTCTTTACGCGTATCCAGCGCACAGCGGATCCAGGTGTGTTGAATACATATGTATCAGGCACGTCATTATTTAAACTATAAAGAGCTATTATACGTTTACAATATGTATAGGTAATTTACGGATTAGACACAGCCACCTCTGCATAGCCAGTTATCTAAAGGAATAGTCAAAGATTTAGCATGTATTCAGGTCGTACCAGCCCACATGGGCGAACCGCTATTCCAAACATTCAGTGGTCAGTAATAAAATTTGTAGAAAAGAGGTTAATTGATGTGAGAGTTGGTCGATTTTCTGTGTTAGTTCAGTTCAACGTTAATATGTATTTGATTAGCTTTAGTACTATACTAGCCCGCGTACAGTTGCCGCAGGGCTATAGAACATTCTATTACGAATGCTAGGGACCAACCCGCTGACTGGCGCTGCTGCAGAGCAGCCAAAAATGGCCGTTTGAAGTTCACAAATCGATTGTTCGTTCACAAGAAATACCTCAAGTACATATATGTAGTACTTGATACGACAACGACCCCTTCAGCGTTACTAAGTTGGTCCCGAGCATCCGTAATAGAAGATCCTATAGCTCTGCGGCAACTGCACGCGGGCTATAGTTACTAGAGCTAGTATTTGATTAACCTGTGTCGACGGTCTCTGAACACACCATGCAGTTTAATAGCACCCTTACTTGTAATAAGAAATAACTCGATGCCCCGAAGAGGAAGCGATATAGCTTAATTGTAAACCTTTTTGCTGGCGTTTATCTGGATAAATTTGATTCAATTTTATTTAATTCAATTTTATGTTGGTGATTAGGAGAAATTTTAGGGCTTATGATAATTGAGTCAGCGTAAGGGTTAAGGTATCGGTTATGATTAGATTTGATTTCATACGTGCTCGAAAATGAGCAAAGCAGCTCACAGTTAAATCATCACAAATTACTCATTGTGCCAATTTTGTAACACGATTATCACAAAGACAACGCCCCGCTTTAAAATAATAGCAATTTCTTATAATAAGAGAAATAATTCATAATTTTAAGGTCCTAATTCTTAGAATACTCTTGTTATTATAAGCTAATATATAAGCGTGAAGAAAACAAGGATTGCTAGCCACGAGACAGTACAGCAGCGATAAATTTTTATAGTGATCTAAAAGGGGGCATAAAAGTTCACAAGGGTAATCCCGGGCTACGTGCGCATGGATACTAAACTAAGACTCGGGAAACCGCAGAAAAATTGCAACAGCTTTAAAATTTGTAGCACATCACTGAGTACACTGTTCCATTCACGTAAATTTATTCGCATTCAAACGAAAATGTGGTGGCATTGCTGACTGCGTTCACGGGAAAGAACCTGCGAGAGCGCTCCAACGGAACGCCCGCCAGTCGTTTCTTAGCAGCAAACTGCTCAAATCACAGTGTTCTGCTTGCCTAGATATACCTGATGGAATGTGCCGCCATCTCGTGGCCGTCGTAGTAAAGACTCTTCACGGCGACGTAGTCGGTGTACTCGTGCGACACGAAGAAGGTGGCGGATATCGCGCAGCCGTTCGGGTTTTTCCGGCCCCGCCGAAGGATGCGATTATAAACGATGTCATAGTCTTGCTGACGAATGCCACCCTCAAACGTCAGCGTCACAATCTGAGGGATCTGCAGCAATTCGTCATTAGTTCAAAAGCCGATCTGGCGAATGTTTTACGCTCAATCTGTTTTGGTCAGGCGAATAGAATATGAATAGAATGGCCCAATCCTCGTTTAGCACCAGGATTAGTTTAGCACATATACGAACTAAGCCTATAAATACCGGGATCCCAAACTAGGATTTAGCAAATAGAATTGTGTAGGTACGATACCTACGAAAAGGTATGCACTCTAATACAATTTCCACGATTGTGAATACGTTATTTAACCTCGACTTGGTTAACTGGTATTTAATCTCGATTTTATACTAAAAACAAAAATGCTCGAAACACATTATTCGAATAGTATTTTTCTATTATATATGCTATATTTATATGCACACAAAATGTCATTCAGTGCTCTTTGCAAGAGTTGTAAATTGACGGGCATTTATAGTAATTACGTTGACAGTTTTTCAATGGTATTAGCACGTACCATGCTAGTTGGCATGTTGTTAGGTGTTGCTGTTCCCATGCATGCGCAGTCAGGTAGAACGCAGGTGTAGTTATTGCATACATTGCCTAAAAACAAGGTGATAGAAAACCACATCAATATATAGCATCCGATTTAACAGCGAATAGTCTTATTTGCTACTGAAATGCGTTGCAATTGGCGCTGTGTAGCATAATTCGTTGCGTGCGCGGCATTATAAATTCCATAGATCACATCACTTTCTAACCGGTCTTACCAAAGAGTAGCTCGATCGTAATATTACTCGGTCAATGCCATTAGAATAATAAACACGGTAGCACACATGCGACCTCTATGCACACGATCAAAGCATGTAATTTATAAATACGAAAATATGCAAACGATTACATTTTACCTTTCACAATCACTACGCGCACTGTTCGATAACAAGATGAGACAAAGACCGTGATGTGACAAGACAAAGCCCGTGATGTGACAAGACAAAAGACCGTGATGTGACAAGACAAAGACCATGATGTGACAAGACAAAGACCGTGATGTGACAAGACAAAGCCCGTGATGTGACAAGACAAAGATGTGATGATAACCGTGACGATAAAGGTAACTTACGACAATTAATCTCGTCCGTCAAATCCCGACAGTCGGGAATACCGTTGCACCATTGCGCCTCGATGAGACACTCGCCAGACAAACATTGGTATGGACACGGAATCGCTGTTGTTGTCAATGTGTCTACTTCCGGTGGTGCAGTTATAGATGCTGTCCAAAAATTCAAGATTATATATATATATAGATATATAGATATATATGCGTGTACGTGTGCGTTTGCGTGTACGCGCGCGTGTGGCGTGTGTGCGTATATATATATATATATATATATATATATATATATATATATATAGTATTGTGTTGTGTGTGTGTGTGTGTGTG
>NW_014577398.1:243732-247469 GCF_000485595.1 Priapulus caudatus
TCCGTTCGTCGTCGGTTCGTCGGTCGTCGTCGTACGTAGTAGGTACGGTACGTACGACGAGTGTGTGTGTGTGTGTGTGTGTGTGTGTGTGTGTGTGTGTGTGTGTGTGTGTGTGTGTGTGTGTGTGTGTGTGTGTGTGTGTGTGTGTGTGTGTGTGTGTGTGTGTGTGTGTGCGTGCGTACTTGCGCGCGTGTGTGTGTGCGTGCGTACTTGCGTGCATGTGTGTGTGCGCGTGCGTGCGTCCGCGCGCGCGTGTGTGTGTGCAACTGTACAAGTAACAAGTACAACACAAGTAACAGCTTCTCGTATGCGTGCTAGATATCTGTAGGGTATCTACGTATAATAGTAAATAAAATATATAGGCGTATCTGACTGATAAAGCTGGAAATATGTAAGATCGTACGCGATGCCTTTTGACGTATCTTTAAACGAAATATAACTACATCTTGCCTAAGCGAGACAGACGAATCACGGACGATATCAATGAACTCGATATATTTCATTTACTTAGAGCACCTAAAACTAGCGCATGGGGATGTCAGGGCTTTAGGCAAGAACCCCATTGAACCTACTAGTACACACTAGAGCTCTAAAGCAGAGCGTGTTACGGTAATCAAGCGGAAGAAAATGGACTCTCAACTTTTGTATCGTGTATATCTTGTAGATCGCCTTAGGAAACACCGAGCCGACAGCTATTGTATCAGAACTTCAGCTATTTTGCTTTTATTTCAGTTAGTATTCAAACCTTATCGTAGTGTGTACATATAAAAAAGTAAAAGTGTTAACCGAAAAAAAACTCCGTGCAATCCCGTCTTGCGTTCTACGTTTCTTTACGTTGTTGTAATAGTTTCTAGACGTTTCTAGTTCGACACGACGGTCGATTCGGATTATGTAGGTCAGGAGTGTTACACGGTGTGGCATTTTGATGAGGAGAAACCACCGTGATATAGACAAAAGCTAGCAATTTCCCGCATATTATGTACCGGCACGAGTTCTGCGGCATGCATATATGGAGCGATTTCCCTCATGTGTTCTGAAGTGCGCGCGAGAATTCACGAGATGCAATCTCACGTGTTCTTTGTGTTCAATTGAAAAGTGTTACAAAAACAATGCGAATCGGCGAAGAAGTAGCAAAGCTATTATCATCATCTAAAACGTTCTATACTTACGGTCGCATTTAGCGTCGACAGGCCACACGCACGTTTGTTTTTTGACATTAAAATGCAATCCGGGTTGGCAGTGACGAAGTATAATCCGTGGTTTGCACAGGTAGTATCGAGCACAGCTGTCCGGATCCGGTTCGTGCGTGTGTCCAGACGAGCACAGCGTAGCGTTGCCAACCTCGAATTCACCTGTTTCATAATTAACATAAAACAATAATAAACAATCCGTTTTAATCGAACGAAACGGTCCGTTTGGTGTTTGGCTTTAATGGACCGTAACATAAGAGCTGATACTAGTTCGTTGTAACGCCATGTAGCTGATAGTCGTTGGACGTTTGCTGTTCTGGTTCCACGGATGCCACACTTCTGCAGGTATTACACGAAGGCCGAGACCTGGCATCATTTCTTTCACCATTCCAAACTATAAAGCTTGAACTTTTACCAAAATGTTCGTTTGCTATACTAATAAAAAACGACCGCGGGTAACTGTAACTACTTCTCAATCACTTGGTCATCAAACCGATACGATTTGACGTATTTTCACAGTACACACATCAACTGTACCTGCGGCTGTCCTTGTCAGTACTCCCAGGACGCAAATCAGGACAACCTGATCTAGCGTTCCACATCTCGATACCATACCGGCATCACCCGGACGACGACGACGAGCAGTGCACGATCTCGTTAGTAGCATATCTCGTGATTCAACCGCGCATACATACGACAATCATTCTCGTTGATTTATTTCTCATCTACCCCGTTAAGAGCGGCTACGACGACGAATAAACTGCTCGGTTGAATCACATGGGGTAGACTGACCATCTAGCTATAAAGGTATTCGCCAAAAGGCATTGCTCTATATAGCGGTATATCTCGCGTACCGACATGGTCAGGATCTCCCCTGAATATTAAACAAGACAGTGCTCGATGCCCGTGCATTGCGTGTTGACTTACGTTAGGGCGTCTATGTACACTTGAATCCAAGCGTACATGCCACTACATGCGCATGATATAGCAACAAGTGTACGTGCCTTGCGAGTATAAATTCCTGCGTACCTCGCGCGTACAAAATCCCCGTAGGCATTGTTGTATATACCTTCTTAATTATTCATATATTCCATAAATGTAGGATCAGAATGTAGAAGTATTGTCTGCGGAACGTTAAACTGCGATTTATTCGCTCACAACTGACTTTATATTTCCTTCATAAAGCGCATTTTAGTTTCAACAACTAGACTACGAAAAAGTACACTTGGTGCATGCTGCATGAATAATTAGCCAAAATTTAGATTTAGTCTAACCTAGTGTCTAACGAAAGGAAGATATGATCGGACTGTAAGGAAGATCGCTATCCATCACACGTCCATTACGCACATTAATTTATTCATGCGAATCACCGTAACTTTCTAACGGCAGCGTGCTATTTGTACATCTCCACCCCGTCCAACTAATGAAAAGATTTAGTAGGGCGCATCCAAACGCAGCGTGCGAGATTAAAATAATTTTCCCATTAGAACATTTATTACAAACTATATTGGGCTGACTCGTTCGTAACTAACCATAGACTATAATGTTAGGCAAGCATAAATCAACGGCCGCATGACATTTTATTGTGTGATAGATCCTATCTATTCCTATATAGGCTTACGCTTTATGGTCCTCATTCAGTGATATCCGTGATAGGATAATTCCGTTAAGGAATGCGACTAAGGCGGATTTTCTTCTCACGTCCGTGATTACTACACGAAGACGTACATACTCGGCATTTATTGCTCTAAAAATCGAAATCATCGAAAGTAAGTGCGCTGTGCACAATCTCTCTAGTGATCTAATCCCATCGTTGTCGAAGATCGAGATTTATCGTGGTATTGAACTCGACCTCATTCCGCGTCATGCGTGTCGCCTTACCGCAGTCGCTGTGTTCGTCCGAAGCATCGAGACAGTGAACAACGCCGTCACATTCGTTTCGGCTCTCGATGCACTGTTCGCCAACGTGGCAAGCGAACTCCTCAGGGCCACACCTCGCAGTTCCACGAAATCTTCTCGCTTCGATCTGCCGCCTTGGCGCTTGCACTCTCCCCACAAGCGAGCCAAGGGCATCTGCGAATTAAACGCAGTACGGAAATTAATTCATTATGATTATGAATGTGTGCATATTATAATGATTGTGACATAATGTAATCTACTAGTAAATGTTATCGTTACATTGTGGTTCTTCCACAAGGAGAGGAAATACATAGGAAAACATACGTATATGCATATAATCAGAAGTAGATAATAGGGATTTAGGGGATTCCCTATTATCTACTTCTGATATAATGATCGTGACAAAATGTATTTCCTCTCCTTGTGAAAGAGAGAGAGAGAGAGAGCGAGAGAGAGAGAGAGAAGAAGAGAGAGAGAGGAGAGAGAGAGAGAGAGAGAGAGAGAGAGAGAGAGAGAGAGAGAGAGAGAGAGAGAGAGAGAGAGAGAGAGAGAGTAGTAGTAGTACGTACGTACGTACGTTACGTTACGTTACTACTTACGTACTACGTACGTACGTACGTACGTACGTACGTACGTACGTACGACGAC
>NW_014577398.1:247479-252676 GCF_000485595.1 Priapulus caudatus
GAGAGAGAGAGAGAGAGAGAGAGAGAGAGAGAGAGAGAGATAGGCACTTATGGTAACACGTATGCGCTATTACCTTTACACTTCGCATTGAACGGCCAGTCGCACGTGCGCGCACGTTGGTTCCAGTAAAGGCCGGGTTGGCAATGCATACGGTGGTGGTTCCCATCCGACTTACACATGTAGAAGTGTAAACAACTTTCCGAATCCGCATCAAACATTTGATGCGCCTGATCGCATATCGCACCCACCCGCCATACGAGCAGGCCTGTTAAAACAACAAACGTGGATTTAATCAAAGGGAGAAAAAAATCACCGTAAAATTCACACGCATCGACAATTATAACGAACATATATGCTGCGACTGTAGATCAAAATATGGGCCAGGTTTTCCAGGTCGTTCTTCGATGTTTACAGCCTAACACTGTACATCGCGATTAGAATAACAATAGAAGGAAGGCGGTGTAAATTAGGCGTCGTCCAGAAAAGGAGAGTCTATGACTATATGCAAATAGCGTCTCCGGCCGGCATTCGTGCCGGTAAGGGGGGCCTTCATCACAAGGCTGAATTTTTGCGCGGCGAATTTTTTTGCATTTTTGGTCTTTACAGGGAATTGCACATAAATGGCGCGTTTCACGTTACACCCAATTTCAGAGTCAGCGAAACTAACGCTTGACAGCCAAATTTCATACCTATTCGTGAATAAGCACTGGTTGTGTTTTGACGGCTAATGCCTCAGTATACTTTCGATATAGGTCACCTAGCTAGCTCGCCAGTGTATAGTGGTCAATGTTTGATAAAACGAGCCCCATTCTACGCAAACCCGCACGCACGAACGCACATTCGAGCGCCCTCCGCAATCTCGAAATCTCGAGGAGAAAGTGTAAGAGAAGGAGTAAGTGAAGGAGAGAGAGAGAGAGAGATAGAGAAAAGAGGGCGGGGAGAGAGAAGTGGTGGTGAGAGAAACCAGAGTAAGCAACGGTGTTGATAAGGTTAATTAAATACCACTATACAAGCTAGAGATAATACTAATATAATTTCAATTACTGTAATTACGTGAGTTTAGCTGAGCTTTAAACAAGCTCACTCATGTACGAGAGAATCAAATCGTGAACTAATCCGTAATATAATCATTACATCGTTTCGCATTTTAATGTGCGTTTATCATCTGTCTGACTTTACTGCACACAACACGAACGCACCCAATCCTATATCCGTTATATTACACATTGGCGCGTCTTTCTCGCTATAACCTTGAATGCGAGTTGCTTTGCCTGGCAAATATCAGCGCAAGGCACTCTGGCATTAGAATAAAGTTGGGTTTAACGCGCATGCGCAACCATCCGCATCGAGGACAGCGAAAGGCAGCGACGTGTTGCTCATTATAATATGGAAATATCACGCCATCAATAATAATGGCGGTTATTTAAAACATAAATATTTATCTAATTACATTACTTGTGTCAGATCAATATTGCATTATCTCTACAGCGGACTCAAAACTGGGGGTTCAGCGGTCAATTAAATAGCAATGAGCCTGTATTATTACTACGCCTGTACAAGATCAGGAATGGGGCTAATTGCTTAGTCGACGTCCGCATGGGTGTTTCACAGTACATAGTTGTCGTCGCAGAGTGACATAATAAGGGTGTTTTGTAGCCTGTGTACGAACATTGACGCCGAATGCTGTTTTATTCCCATAATCCTCGATGTCTTGTCCAAGACCGTAACCTTCGATGGTACAGACACAGATACGGATCAGGTGGGGCTGCATCGGCTGAACGCACGAGCCCAACTCTCCATTGGAACCGCCACACCCCGCAAATAAACCCCTACCAATGAAACTTTAGCGCATTCTACACCCGTCAACTTATCTAAAACATATAGCACTGACAAAATTAAAAGATCGAACAAACTAAGTGCTGATAAAAACGCGCATGATCAGATGATCAGATACGTTGCTGGCCGCCCGGTGCTCTTTGCGGGAGGGCACGGTGTTCTCTCTCTAGCCGTTGTTATCTATCTGTTATTTGCTAGCTGCTGTTCTTTAGCTGTTGTTCTCTAGCTGTTGTTCTCTAGCGGTTGTTCTCTAGCTGTTGTTCTCTAGCTGTTGTTTGCTAGCTGCTGTTCTCTAGATATTGTTCTCTAGCTGTTGTTCTCTAGCTGTTAAAACGGTGAATTTCCTTCGTCTGCCCGTTTCGCACGCGCATACAGTCAACAGGTGGATCGCAATGCTGATATCTCAATACTGAGTAGAAAGAAGCAGTAGATGTAGATGTGTAGGAAAGTAGATGTGTAATAAAATCGTGTCATGCTATATATACAACGAAGTGGTATCACAGTGAGGGAATGTAATTAAGTAATATATAAGAGTCGTAGTATGTATATGCGATATTATAGAGCGTTATTCTATTTATATTTCATTAAGTCGTACCAAGGTTTTTGTAAAGCTGTAATATACTGCCATAATGTAATAGTGTATAGTCACGGTTTTATAACGATGCAACGAGATCCCGTTCGTGGTACAGCCACGAAGCCCACTGAGTAATGTGATCTTAACTAGTAAATACTGCATTTATATCTAACCACTAAACCATGGATTAGCATTGCACACTATTTGATTTCAACGACCTTGTCTCGAATGATGGCCCCACGCGACTGTGAATGCATTTTAAAATTCACCCTATTTTGGACATTTGATTTAGTTTTTTTTTTCCACGAGCCGAACTATAGGCAGCCGACTTAAATCGCAAGTGAACACAGTGCGCAGCATCGAGTGTCACCAAGAAAGCAATCCGTTTAAACTGTTCAGCTTACTACAGCGACCCAGATCTGTCATCCACGCGAGCCATCTGTCACCAGCACTGCAAGCCACAGATCCTTGTAGCACTCTGTCATTTAGAAGCCGGGCGAAGCACAATAGGACAATACTCTTGTCTAATTGCAGCACTATTGACACGAATAGCCGTATTTTCAACATAGTAAAACTCTCCCCCACTGTATATGTATATGCAAACCGCAAAAAAAGAAAATATATTATGATGGAATAACTGTAAAGCGCTAGCTGTTTGTTATGTTCACACAGTTATTCGGAACCAACCTCAGCGTTTGGTAGTATTCTATAGTTTTAAGCTATTAGTAGTACGATACATGAAAAAAATTACAAACAGCTCTTCCGATTTGCACCAAAGTGAATCAGAATGATGGATGTTTTCAAACACTTTGGTATGCGTATAACTATGTCAACGCACCTATTGTAACTATTGTTCGCAGCCACAACTAGTCTACGTCCGCTATCGCGCACACGCTCCAAAAATACATTGCTAAGAAACGCACATCGGTCAATGAGCAATCTTTACATTGTTACGGCTTAAACTTACTGCGCTGTAGACCGCAGACATAATTAGTACTTCAATTATTTACGCACAAATCTTACAGTTTGGCGTTTGGAGTATCATTTCGTACTTTCTTCCTCAAACTCAAAGAAAGCAAACGAAGTTGTAGGTCATCGTCAACATGATTGAAACTCCATCTAGCTTGCGTGACCCGTCGCTCAACGATCGCTGTGCACTTCGATTGCTCGCCCGAGTTCAAACATGGCACTATTATAGTTGCCATTTGTTTTCTTTCCATTATAGTTACGCGCCATGGTTTTCAAATGTTTCTTACGGGTTACTAACTCGGTTACATTTAAACGGGGCTAATGATAATTACTGTGAAAGGTGCTCGCGGACTAAGGACCAGAAACCCAATTGTGCCGCCTGTGTAGGCGTACCTTATTGCGCAAAGATGCGGAAATACTTTCTCTTGTGTTGGATAAATCGTGGATGTATTGGGCACGTATGCATCTTAATAAATGCTCCGGGGGAAAATGCAAGTGAACGTCGTGTTGTGGCAACCGTGGACCTTTTCTAGAGTGTTAGTTCTCGAGTTCATTACAATTATTCCTATTTGGTTAGCAACAGGCTAACGCGCAGAATAACGGACTGGTTAAATATTTTACTATAGGTGATTGCCGGAAAATAATTACACTAGGTTAATATTTACACGATGCATATATGTGCTTTTCATTAATTTTGTCGTTTTTCTGAGCGCTAATTATTTTCTGCGAATAACAATCTTCGGGTTAACATGTTTTTTATTCAATTAAAACTATGACTATATTTCCCGCGTTTCACGTGCGTAGGCTTACAACCTAAAATCTATAAATAGCTATATTTATTTTATCAGATGGACAATAGAGTGATTGTTCTAAGTCATGTATTAATGCTTCAAAAACACAATTATCAGCAATCTCCTAACGCAAACAAAATTATCCCATGTGTGAATGTTTTAGCGTGGATGTCATTTACTATTGCTGTGAAGTAGATCCATTATGTATTAGGTAGTAATATTAAAGTGAGTGTGTGCGAAAGTTGTTATATAAATGAACGAATGAATAAATGAATAAATAAATAAAATTTAATATACACATACGTATATACACACAACACACACACGCGCGCGTACACACACACACACACACACACACACACACACACACACACACACACACACACACACACACACACACACACACACACACACACACACACACACACACACACACACACACACACACACACACACACACACACACACACACACACACACACACAGTGTGTGTGTGTGTGTGACTTTCCGCCAAAAATTAATCAGCGGAATAGAATATAATTTTGATTTAAAACGTCACCTTCTGATCTAGTGTCAGACGCGCTACCGTTGCGCCACGGAGTCGCAGCTGATCATCAAGTCCGCGAGAAATTACACGAGTTTTCAAAATAAAACCGAGGTAAAATGAAGCGCGATTTACGGCGAGTGCTCGGCGCAATTTGACGAGACCGTAACTTAAGCGATTGAATCGACCCAGCGGCCGCCGCTGCTCCGCCGTCCGGTAAAAAAATTACAGCATCCCTTAAGCTCGAAGCATTGGATTCTTTTCTCGTAGTTGTTGATTTTCGAATCCGGTTCGTCTGCTTGACTCTCTCTAGAGCCGCAGCATCCGGGGGGAGGGGGAGGAAGAGGGGGAGGGGAGGGGGAGGGGAGCGGGGAGGGGAAGGGGGAAAGAAGGGGAGAAGGGGGAAGGAGGTGGGGCAGCCGCATCACCCCCTAGGTTGTTAAGAACGAATATATAACCATTATGAAAACTTACTTGTATGAT
>NW_014577398.1:252686-265296 GCF_000485595.1 Priapulus caudatus
ACACACACACACACACACACACACACACACACACACACACACACACACACACACACACACACACACACACACACACACACACACACACACACACACACACACACACACACACACATAGTATATAATATAGTATATAATATAGTATATTAAGCGCATTCATCGAGAAATGTGAGGTCTTTTACTTTACAGAGCAGGTCATGCTGTGGTGAAATAACTTCGTGACCAGGCGGAGTGATCAGCTTGTACTGCTGGTAGCTATGTGTCAATTCCTGATGAACCTGCGACCTCAACAAGAGATTGCGATGCGCGTGCCCAGTACTAGCTGCACTGATTTAGAAGCTATATAGAAGAGCTGTTAAAGACACGACAATCCTATATACGTATGTACGTGCATGCATTGGGATAAACAAAAGCAATTTTCGCAACGCCATACCTGCTGATGACACCACAACACCTGCGTGTGGAGATGAGTGCCTGTGCTGTCGATTTAAAGTGTTTTTATTACTGTTATATGGCTGTTATATAACGAAAACACGACATTTTTAATAAGCAGAAACCAGATAATCGTCAACATAGTTCAACACAGATTATAGGTTTTGGCAGCAGTATGTTTAATGTGTTTACAAATGACAAACGTGATCTGATTCATGTACTGTTTCATGAACTACCCAGTAATTATGATACGTAGAGTTGCCGATATATATATATATATATATATATTATTGTGATGCCGGTTGCGTTGTTAACGTGATTCGACTCTTAAATAAAAACATGTTTTAAAAATTCAAGTGAACTTTGAACAGGTGAAAACGAAACCGGTTTTATCTAGCGATTAAACGAATCAATCAAACTGTGTCTACTAAGCTGCGACTACTTTGCGTCTAGTACTCACCGAACGTAAAAATCCACAGTGCACACGACAGCTCGTATAAAACGAGCGGCGATCTCATTGCGGAGGCGCTCGCTCGCTGTCCGCGGGCAATGGCAGCTCCGACACGAAACAGCAACAACGTCTCAGCACACACACTAGCCTGCTTCGTCTAGCTTGCTATTATACGGCGACGTCCGACGGCGTCGAAGAAGGTAAACCGTGCACCAGCCGTAAGCTGAAGTGTGTGTCCGTACCCACGGGGCATTTTGCGCCGAATAGAGGCCCCGCTGCGGAATATCCGAAGCGTGCCGGGTGGTTTGCACACCTTGGAAGTGTTGTCCTACTTTCACTGCGCGCAATATTTCTACTCGCGCCTTTCGCTGCGCCGCGAGCGTTAATTCGTACACTACTACTAGTAATATGTAGTAACGTCGCGCGCCCATCTCCCCTGCGGTCATTTGATAGATTCATTGTAGATCACTAACTAATACGTTTAGCTATAGCATCGCCCTTGACGTGTCCTCCGAGTACACATGATTTGCTGACGCGCGCGTGTTTCATAGAAGGCATGGCATTATATTTATATTATTTCTTTAAACTGCAGTTATAAAACAGTCCTTTTCTCAGTTCTAAAAATTTGATATGCAACAGCAACAGTAGCAGCAGAAGAGGGCGAGGATGATGATGATGAAGATGAAGAAGATGATGATGATGATGATGAGGATGAGGAGCAGTATCAGCAACACCAACAACTACAGCAGCAGCAGCAGCAGCAACAACAACAACAACAACAACAACAACAACAACAACAACAGCAGCAGCAGCAGCAGTAGTAGCAGCAACAGCAGTGGCGTAGCCCGTACTTTTTAACAGACGGGGGGGGGGCAAACAGCGAACTGCGCAAAATAGTGGATGACTTAATATTTTAATTGTTCCTCCGCCTATATCTCCACACCCTACGCTCCCCCACCTCTCAGCTCTGCAAAATTTGTTTTGGGCGCTATGCGAAAAAGCGACATTTTTGTTCGTTGTTCTCTTCTCCCAAGATATGTTCTGAACTGTTCAGTGGCGGATCCAGGATTCCAAGGAGGGGGGTTGAAAAACAGGCTAGGGTGTGGGGGTCGTCCACCAGAAAATTTTGAAAATGTAGATCGCAGGAGATGGTATTTGAGGCACATTTGAGTACATGTACAGCCTTCATTCTGACTACGACAATTCTCTTTTTATTAGAACAATTCTTTTTTTTACTTCCGGATCAACAGGGGGGTCATGGCCGGCCCCCCTAACTACGCCACTGAGCAACAGCATCAACAACAACGGCAACAATAGGAGCAGTATAAACAACATCAACAGCAACAGCGTCAATGGCAACACCAGCGGCATCATCAGTAACTGTAGCAGCGATGACATGAAGTGATTCATAATACCTAAGCAATACAAGAGCTGACAAATATCTTCACACCGAGCAGGTTTGATAACAATTAACAAGAGTAGGCTATTCATTTATCATTACAAAAGTATGGCAACCCTTATTCTAATTACAGCCGGTGTATTCAGAGACTGAAAACTGCTATAAGTAAAATGGGTAAAAGTTCATTTAAATAGCCATATCTTATAACAAAGTAATGTCTTTTTTACGTTTTCGTGATGGTAATTTGCTATATTTATTACATAGTTAAGCCCAGTGGCAATTTGTACCAATCTACAGATGGAGACCAATCATATTTATACACAGTAGTTACACAGAGCATGAATAGTGCTAGATCATTAACGATGTTGTACGGCTGCTTGACTAAATATGTTATACTATGAACGGTGTTTAACACGAGATAGTGCAACAAAGGTAGAAATAATACCAAGATATACAATGCTAAATAAAATGCTAGATAACAAATAATACAAAGCGAAATCTGTGAGGAGAGTATAACCTCATTAGTTCATTTACATAGGCCGCATCTCAACAGCTTTTGCCGAGCTCGTTACGAAAGCAACCGGCGGATTATCAACGTGAAGGATACCACTCGCGTTCACTTGCCTTGAATTTTCCTACTAAAGGAATTAAGAAGCCGGGGCTAAATCAGTGTTTATACGGACAGTAATTTGCAATATGGATATGCAGTGACTCGCAAAATAAAAACAGGCGAAGTAATAATACGTCCGGCAATGAAGGTTATATACTTAATGCAACTTCCGCACGAGTGCGTCGAGTTATAGTAATTTCTTTCAGCTAGCGCAGTTTGTTTCACCCCGACTCTCGTTCTAGTGTTTTTTTGAACGTACATACGATGTCACGCACGACTACACCATCATCAGCTGGATTAGATGAGCAATTAAAAATTCTCCACGCGTATCGAGCTTATTGCTAAGACAAATAACCCAACTCCTGGTACGTGGGCAGTGATAATGGCATACATCGGCAATCGGTCAGCGAGAAAGAGTGAAGCCTTGACCAGGAACACGAGTGGTATTAGATGGTTGGAAAGACATGTTGATTTGCAGCTCTATATGATTGGATTTAGTATGATTGTAGGTTTTCGATATCAAGGACATATTTAAACTGTCGTATCATGTTTAATTGGTAGACACGCACGAAATATTTAGCTTCTTTTGAGAAATGCTCGGTCTCATGCGTCTTACTCTTAATCCCAACACCACATCCCTCAGTATGCCTTTTTTCCTTACTCACCATATATATCTCTTATCTGCCATTAGATTCTTTGCCACAACATTGCTCCTGTACAACTCTATTTGTTAACACCTCTGCCTCTCTTCTTTCAACTTTTCTCTATTCCTTCTTCCCTTACTGTCTTCATCAACGCCTCATTATTACCCTCTTCCTTCCCATCGCATCTTTACTCTAGCGTACAGTGTATTTAATTATATTCTTTTAAGATCGTGCCGTTGAATTGTATCATTCCCATGCATTAATTCAAAATTGTTTTGGGAACTTTCTTTTTAATAATAAATCAAAATCTCGTCATCGTAACAAAGTTTTCGCGTCACCATGTTTCAGTTTTTCTTTCACAAATTCTCCTACATGACCGGCTTCTTAGCCGATTTATAAAGACTTCCTTAAAGTTTAGCTCCACTCAGCGAGCATTTATAATTGCAAACAAATATGAACTTTTCACGCTTTTTTAGTGTAACTTATCCGCCCCCTAATCCATTTCTAAAATCCGTGACCTTGCGCTGGCAGTAGACATTACACTCACAAGTATGCGCGTCATAGTCTGAACGGCTCAAGAGCTACACGCTAGGATTAATCCTTCTTGGATATTGTAGAACATCATTCATGCAAGACAACGCGATGTTTAGATGATCGTATCGTGCGTGGATAAATTCGTAACCTCACTCTGGCTGCTAGGTGATTATCAAGAGAGGCGTATCCACGTAATATTGATCCTCCTGCAGTGATGAAAATTATGGCTCGCAGTCGGCGTGAATAATAAGCATAGAATATCATATCGTCATTCCATGATCAGCAAAACCTTGCAGTGACGACGTGACGTTCAACCGAAAGGTTGGTATCTCGGACTTGGCCGTTACTTTTCCTCTAATCGATCTCCGGTTTCACCATGGATATGTTTAGTATAACAAACACAATATTATATGTAATAAATATATGAATGTAAAAGATAAGTAAATGTATAAATATACAAACGAATAAATAGAAATAAATAAATATATATATAAACAAACAAATATAACATTCGTAAAAACGAAGAATTACTACTACAATAAATAGTGTGTAAATTACTAAGAAAATAAGTACAGAGAGAAACACAGAGAATGAGACAGAGACAGAGAGAGAGAGAGAGAGAAAGAGAGAGAGAGAGGTCAGAGAGAGAGAGAGAGAGAGAGAGAGAGAGAGAGAGAGAGAGAGAGAGAGAGAGAGAGAGAAAGAGAGAGGGGTAGAGAGAGATAGAGAGAGTGAGAGAAAGTGAGAGAGAAAGAGAGGTAGAGAACGAGAGAGAGAAAGAGAGAGAAAGAGAGAGAAGTAGAGAGAGAGAGAGAGAGAGAGAGAGAGAGAGAGAGAGAGAGAGAGAGAGAGAGAGAGAGAGGGGTAGAGAGAGAGCGAGCGAGGGAGAGAGAGAGGGAGAAAGAAAGAGAGCGAGACAGGGGGGTAAACGAGCGAGAGGGCGAAAGAGAAAGAGAGAGAGAGAGAGAGAGCAAGTGAAAGAGAAAGAGTAAGAAAGAGGGCGAGAGATATATAGCGAAGGAGAGGGCGCAAAACAGAGCGAGAGGGAGAGAATAAGACTGAAAGAGGAAGAAGGCGAGGCATACCATGTTTTTATTTCGAAAGTGTATGCAATTTTACACATTCATATTTACACATAATAATAAAAGCTAGCCTATCTATGTATAACTAGCTGGGCTACCCGGCGATGTCCGGGATAAAAGAAAAAAGAGCTAGAATTTAGTCTGCCATCACGGCTGTACTGATCTTATCCGGATTTTATAAATCTGCCCCAAGAATTTCACTTCTGTTCAGTTCTGCAGCGCTTCTTGGTACACAACATTCTTGGTCTTTCCATCTTGAGAGAGGATATAGAGATTGTCTGGGTTACCTACCTTGGAGCACCCCACATAGAGCTGGCCATGGGAGAACACTGGCTCACTGAGGTTGAGTCCAACCACCTTGAGGGACTGGCCCTGGGCCTTGTTGATAGACATGGCAAAGCTCAGCTTGACTGGAAACTGCAGCCTCTTGAACTCAAATGACAGGTCTGATGGGATCAGCGGGATCCTTGGGATGAAGACATTTTCGCCCTTGCCCTTGCCTGTCATGATTTTGGCTTCGATGACTCTGGGCATAAGCTGCTTCACTGTGAGCCTTGTGCCGTTGCAGAGCTTGGGAGCATCCAGGTTGCGCATTAGCAATATGGGCGCGCCGACCTTGAGCACCAAGTTGCGTGGTGTCAGACCTGAGCGCGCCAGGCTGTTGAGAAACTAGGTCGAATAGTGCACTACCTGGTCAGGATCAGGAACTGTGTCCATCGACTTGTAGCTCGTTGAGTCGCCAGGCAGTTGCTCCAGTAGCTTGGCGTTGATGTCATCCACTGCCAAATTCTTGGGAGCAAGGATGGCTCGCTTGCTCAGCCAGTCTTGGTCTTGGTAGCGGAGGTGGAGGTTTGGGAAGACTTTGGTCATCAGCTGGGTGATGTCCGCCGCTGCTTTGCCGAATGGCAGCTTGACTTGGCCATCAGCTGTGGTGGTGAGTCTGCCATTGCCGACCTCCAGCAGTTGCTGAGAGAAGCGGCCAGCTTCTTCATCGCCGCTGAGCTGCACCCTCATGATGGTCTTCAGGATGTGGCGGTTCACCTTGCGGTTCACCAAGAGGTAGGACGACTTGATGCAGGCATTGACAGCATCTGCTGTTGTTCCTTTGGCGATGACTGGCAAGGTTTGGCGAAAGTCGCCTGAGAGCAGGACAGTCACACTTCCCATGACGTTGTGTTGTGCCAAAAGTCTTGTAGGGTCTTGTCGAGTGCTTCAAAGGTGCCTTTGTGGCTCATGGTTGCCTCGTCCCAGATGATGAGCTTGCACTCTTGGAACAGCTTGGCGTTTGTGGAACCACGGCTGATGTTGCAGGTTAGATCATATTTACCTACAAAATGGAGCGAAAAAGTGGAGTTCTTTTTTTCTCGTTTTCCCCCTTATTTTTCCCGTTTTTTTGCAATTTTTTGGGCCTAAAATGGTCGTCGCGTCATGCTGATTCAGAATATATATAGTGTTGGGGGTCACTTGTTACGGGTCTTGAGAAGATAGACGGACAGAAAGACAGATCCGGCCATTTATGTAGGAGATATGCGGAGGCGTTTAAGAAATGCTCCGTGGGTAGCGCGCCATCTGCCGACAGCAATATTACTATATTTGTAAAACAGTGCATAGCGATATAGACACATCGTGCGTAGACGAGGAAAGTCTTTACCAGATTTAGGGCCTGCTAAGCATGTTAATGACTTATATCGGTTCTTAACAAAGCAGAGCGAGAGAGAGAGAGAGAGAGAGAGAGAGAGAGAGAGAGAGAGAGAGAGAGAGAGAGAGAGAGAGAGAGAGAGAGAGAGAGAGATAGAAAGAGAGAGCGAGAGAGAGAGCGAGAGAAAGAATAATTATGTAATCACTATATCATCGTTTATTGCCAATATTCAATGTACAAATTCCATTTCCTGCGAGAAATTCAGGCGAAGGCTTACTGAATGAAATTACAGTGTGAAAATATATATGTGGATATAAAGATGCATAGATTAAGATTATGTAATATATCATCATGATATCAGAGAGGTGGCTCGTAAATATAATTATGAAACCTGATCGGAAATCAGTTAAAATCGCAATCGGTATCATGATCAGGCACATAGACAGCGCTACTAATACAAAGTATCAGTCTCTAATCTCTGCCCGCTCAGAATAACAAATCTTTCCGACTCGACTCTGTCGTAATGTTCAGTTCTCTCGCTATCGGCGAAAGGATGTCCCGTCTGTTGCCGAAGCGAGTGCTGCCGGTAGGGAGCAGCACCTCGTTCTACGTGCGACGCTTGGTGGCGGCGTGGCGCGCCTTGCTGCGCCTCGGTCGCACGCGCCTCCCGCCCGCCCTCGTCGCTCGAACGGCACCCGACGACAGCACGTCGTCGCTGCGTTTGCGCAAGGTCGGCGCGACGACATCCGGCATCGTCGGCGGTGCTGCGGTCTCTTCGGCGACCCTCGCGTCGTCAGACGGAGCGTCGGCCATGGCGACGGCAGCAACAGCGCGGTTGAGCAGGGCGAAGGCAGAGACGACGGCCCTGGCATCGCGCGTGTCGCCAGCGCGACGTCGTCGGCCCCGTCGTCCGCGTAGTCCGCAACGTGCGTCCTTGGCAGCGGCAGCAGCGGCGGCAGCGTCGCCGGTAGTGGCAGAAGCAGTGGCGTTGTCAGCATCAGCTGCAGCGACGATGGCAGCAGCGGCAGCAGCGGCAGTGGCGGTAACATTGTCGTTAGCAGCGGCAGCGTCGCCGGCAGTGGCGGAACCAGTAGTAGCGTCAGAGTTAGCGCCAGAGGCAGCAGGAGTGGCGTCAGCAATAGCGACAGTGACAGCAGCGGCGACAGCGTCTGTCGCAATGGTTGTGTCAGTGTCGGCGGCAGAATTAGCTGCAGCGGCGGTGGCAGCAGCGGCAGTAACGGCAACAGCGTCAACGTCAGCGGCAGCGGCCACGGCAGTAGCGATGGCAGCATCAGCAACAGAATAAGCGACAACGTCAGCGGCAGTGGCGGTCACAGCGTCGTTAGCAGCTGTAACGGCGGTGGCAGCAGCGGGAGCGGCAGCGATAGCGTCGCCGGCAGTGGCGGAACCAGTAGTTGCGTCAGAGTTAGCGCCAGCGGCAGCAGGAGTGGCGTCAGCGTCCGCGCCAGAGGCAGCAGGTGTGGCGTCAGCGATAGCGACAGTGGAAACAGCGGCGACTGCGTCTGTGGCAATGGCGGTATCAGTGTCGGCGGTAGCAGCAGCGGCAGTGGCGGTAACATCATCGTTCGCAGCGGCAGCGTCGCCGGCAGTAGCGGAACCAGTATTGGCGTCAGCGGCAGCAGGAGTGGCGTCAACGATAGCGACAGTAGCAGTAGCGCCGACGGCGTCTATATATATGGCAATGGCGGCGTCAGTGTCAGCTTCAACATCAGCTGCAGCGGCGGTGGCAGCAGCGGCAGTGGCTGTAACAGTGGCAGCGGCAGCGGCCGCAGAAGTAGCGGTGGCGGCATTAGCGACAGAATCAGCGACAACGTCAGCGGCAGCATTAACTGCAGCGGCGGTAGCAGCAGCGGCCGCGGCGGTAACATCGTTGTTCGCAGCGGCAGCGTCGCCAGCAGTGGCGGAACCAGTATTGGCGTAACCGGCAGCAGGAGTGGCGTCAACGATAGCGACAGTAGCAGTAGCGGCGACAGCGTCTATATATATGGCAATGGCGGTGTCAGTGTCAGCTTCAACATCAGCTGCAGCGGCGGTGGCAGCAGCGGCAGTGGCGGTAACATCGTCGTTAGCAGCGGCAGCGTCGCCGGCAGTGTCGGAACCAGTAGTAGCGTCAGAGTTAGCGCCAGAGGCAGCAGGAGTGGCGTCAGCGATAGCGACAGTAGCAGCAGCGGTGACAGCGTCTGTGACAATGGCGGTATCAGTGTCGGCGGTAGCATTAGCAGCAGCGGCGGTGGCAGCAGCGGCAATGGCGGTAACAGCGTCAGCGTCAGCGGCAGTAGCGGTGGCAGCATCAGCAACAAAATCAGCGACAACGTCAGCGGCAGTGGCGCTCACAGCGTCGTTAGTAGCTGCAACGGCGGTGGCAGCAGCTGCAGCGGCAGCGTCAGTAGTAGCGTCAGAGTTGGCGCCAGCGGCTGCAGGAGTGGCGTCAGCGATAGCGACAGTGGAAGCAGCGGCGACTGCGTCTGTGGCAAAGGCGGTGTCAGTGTCAGCTTTAACATTGGCAGCAGCGGCAGTGGCGGTAACAGCGACAGCGGCAGCGGCTGCGGCAGTGGCGGTGGCGGCATTAGCGACAGAATCAGCGACAACGTTAGCCGCAGCATTAACTGCAGCAGCGGTAGCAGCAGCAGCAGTGGCGGTAAGAGCATCGTTAGCAGCACCAGCGGCGACAACAGCGACAGCGGCAGCGGCAGCATCGCCGGCAGTGGCAGAAACTGTAGTGGCGTCAGCGTCAGCGGCAGCGGCAGTATCGCCGGCAGTAGCGGAACCAGTAGTAGCGTCAGCGTCAGCTGTAGCGGCAGCATCAGCGGAGGCAGTGGTAACAGCGTCGTTGGCAGCCGCGACGGCAGCGGCGGTGACAACATCAGCGACAACGTCAGCGGCAGCAGCGGCACGAGTGGCGTCAGCGATACCGGCGGTGTCAGTGTCGGTGACATCAGCAACGGCAGTCGCGGTAACATTGTCGTTGGCAGCATCCGCGGCAGCGGCGGCAGCATCAGCCGCAGCAGCGACAGCATTAGCGACAACATCAGCAGCGGCGGCAGCGGCAACGGCGGCAGCGGCGGCGACGACCTCGGCCCGCCTATGCACAGCTTCTCGGCGTCTGCTCTCTAGCAGCTGGTAGCGGGCTTGGCGCTCGCCGTCGATCGCGCGACGCCTCTCCTCGGCCGCCTCGAACCTGCAGGAAGAAGACTGCCATTAGCTGCGCCGTCTGCTACACTCTCACCGCTATTGCCGTCGTGCAACAGAACGATACAGCGGCCGGTCGCATTAAATTTTATAGGGCAATGCAAGGTGGTCTCCACAGTAAACACCCATTCAAAGGAACGGTTATCACCTTTCTTTTCAATATGAATTTTCACGTGGGAGAAAATAGGGGTATATACCTTACTTGGGATTCATAGAAGGGCACGCAGGCACTTTTTTATGAATATGTAAGGAGGGCAACCGCACCGCTAGACGCCTCGTTGATGTTGTGAAACGCGGTTCCCGTCACTTCTAGATCTAGTCTGCCGCCACTCACCGATCGCGCGCCGCTCTCTGCCTCTCCTCCACGGCTGCGACGACGGCAATCTTCCTCACCGCCTGTGCTGCCCTCTGGGGAGCTCTGGCCACCGTTTCGACGCGCTTCTGCAGGATGACGCTGCGAGCGTCAGCGGCTGACGTCGCCCTGCAACGAATCGTGGTGTTCACACTCACACACGTGTGCAACTCTCCGTCGTCAACCGCTCTAACCGTAGCTACGGATCGCGCGTAGTCGTGCTAGATTCTCGCTGGTTCTTACCGAGCGTGCAGCAGCACCGCCGCAACCATCCTCCTCTTCTCCTCGGTCGCCACTATGGCGCGCAGCCTCGCCGCATGTGCTGCCCTCTGTGGGGTGTTCGCCGCTCGCTCCCTGCGCTCTTCAAGGATAGCGCTGCGCGAACGAGTGGCGAGTAGGGTCCTGTAACGAGCAACCGCATTCATTTCACTAAACACGCGCGGGACGTGTTTATAGTGTAGACGAATGACGCGTTATAGAAACCGACGGGTGGACGCGAGTACTATACGCAATATTGTAATTATTTTCACTACGGTAGTGCCTATTTGGCTGTTTTACACTTAGTATCACTTGCGTAAAATTATCGTACGAGTGAGTACGAAGCTATATGATGTAACGCGACCATTACGAATCGTAACGCAGTGTAAATCGCACCTTTGGTCGTGGATCAAAGAACAGTTGCTGGTAGCGCGGCCATTCGTGAGCCGTGCGGGCGCGCTTCCAACGACTAGGTTTTCCCACTGACGCAAGGCAGGAAGGTAGACATCGCTGCCGATTCAAGAATTCAAAAGAGTAGTTATTAAAGTGATGTGTGCATGTAGTGCGCTTCTAATTAGTTCTAGTGGACATTTTTCGGTATGTTTTGTAGCCACGAAGTTACCGCGTAAGCGTTTATATGTAGAATTATTTATGTTCGTTATGAAGAAATTACTACCTAAGTTAAGTAATGTCTCGTCAATTTATATAATTAATAAATAACCATGAAACAGAAGCATTTTATTGACATTTCTTGTGCTAGACTATCAGGTATAACCTGTTCCATTCGTAGATGAGAGAAATAAAAAATGACCGTTACGCTTTTTCTGCGATACTTCCAGAAAGTTTTTATTCATTAAAGCAATTAATTTAAGTAATTTCAACGCAATTAATACAATAATAATATAACTGGCACAATAAAGACGATCTGCGTTTTAAGATCCATTTCACGCAGAGATCGCTCTGGTTTGCACGCGCACTTGTAAACATATTAATTTAGTTACAAAGTTACTTTTAATACTTTAGTACATATCACGTGCGCGTTCTCCTACCTTTTTCTATCTTCTGCTGCGTTATCTTTTCTGCAACATTTCCCAAGTAAATTTCCCATTTTTCTCTGGGCCCTTTTTCCTAGTACGATATCCGTTACGAGTCCTTGTGTGCTTCGCAGTAGCGCACAATGACTGTAGTGAACACACTACGCCTCCATGGCAACCATCGCTCCATGACATTATGGCTAGCGCGCCATTTACCGATTACGTCATTAGTGTATTTGTAAAACAATGGCTATATCGATATAAGCGCATTGTGCGTAGAGAAAGAGACAGACTCTCTATCGCACCAGTTTTAGGGTTTGCATGCTTATTATAACTTATTACTTATAACTTATTATAACTAATATTACATTATAACTTATTTATAACGTATTATTATAACTAATAACTCATTATGCTTATCAACGGGTTGTAGCAGTCCTTAAGAATTAGGATCGTTGCAACTCGTATCGCGATGGGGCGTTCTCGCTGGCTAGTCGCGAGTGCAAGGTTACAGTAGCAGTCTTAAGCGTCGGTGCTTTTAGAATATAATGTAATCTGAATTAGATTTACTTTTCACAGCATAAAATGTCGTAGTGAATTTTGACAATGGAAAATTGGTTTTCGATTTCAACAGCCGCGATATTAACATTTTAAAATGTTTAAAATTTTTAATTAAATCTTTATTGTAGGTAATTCTGATACAAATACATGTACTGACGACAATTTTTTTCATTGAGAAAAAATCTGATAAATGCAATAGTGTGAGTAGTTAAAATGATAAAAATTTCTGAGTGATACAGTACAAAACAGTACAGTAAAAACCCGCGTATAAGAACATAGATTTTTCCAAGTTAGCCTCAACATGTTCTTATATAAATGGTGCTTACTAAAAAATTAGGCTCAAAAGGTTCTTAAATAGGTTCTTAATTGTTTCTACTTTTAATATGTACTAGCGGAAACCCGCG
>NW_014577398.1:269796-271058 GCF_000485595.1 Priapulus caudatus
AATAACCATGAAACAGAAGCGTTTTATTGACATTTCTTGTGCTAGACTATCAGGTATAACCTGTTCCATTCGTAGATGAGAGAAATAAAAAATGATCGTTATGCTTTTTCTGAGATACATCCAGAAAGTTTTCATTCATTAAAGCAATTAATTTAATTAATTTCAACGCAATTAATACAATAATAATATAACTGGTGCAATAAACAGGAACTGCGTTTTAAGATTCATTTCACGCAGAGATCGCTCTGGTTTGCACGCGCACTTGTAAACATATTAATTTAGTTACAAAGTTACATTTAATACTTTAGTACATATCACGTGCGCGTCTCCTACCTTTTAATATCTTCCGCTCCGTTATCTTTTCTGCAACATTTCCCAAGTAAATTTTCCATTTTTCTCTGGGCCTTTTTCCTAGTACGATATCCGTTACGAGTCCATGTGTGCTTCGCAGTAGCGCATAATGACTGTAGTGAACACACTACGCCTCCATGGCAACCATCGCTCCATGACATATGGCTAGCGCGCCATCTATCGATTACGTCATTATTGTATTTGTAAAACAATGGCTATAGCGATATAAGCGCATTGTGCGTAGACGAAGAGACAGACTCTCTATCGCATCAGTTTTAGGGTTTGCATGCTTATTATAACTTATTACATTATAACTTATTTATAACGTGTTATTATAACTTATTACTCGTTATGCTTAATAACGGGTTGTAGCAGTCCTTAAGAGTTAGGATCGTTGCAACCATAGAAATAGATAGATAACCATAGAATAGAAATAGATATAGAAATAGAAATAGATAGAATAGAAATAGAAATAGAAATACATAGAAATAGATATATAACCATCTATTTCTATGGTTATCTATCTATTTCTATGGTTGCAACTCGTATCGCGATGGGGCGTTCTCGCAGGCTAGTCGCGAGTGCAAGGTTACAGTAGCAGTCTTAGGCGTCGATGCTTTTAGAATATAATATAATCTGAATTAGATTTACTGTTCACAGCATGAAATATCGTAGTGAATTTTGATAATGGAAAATTGGTTTTCGATTTCAACAGCCGCGATATTTATTTTTTTATTTTTTTATTAAATCGTTATTGCAGATAATTCGGATACAAATACATGTACTGACGACAGTTTTTTTCATTGAGAAAAAATCTGATAAATGCAATAGTGTTGAGTAGTTAAAATGATAAAATTTCTGAGTGATACAGTACAAAACAGTATATCATTTCATTGATATGTGAAAAAATA
>NW_014577398.1:271068-275025 GCF_000485595.1 Priapulus caudatus
AGCCGTAGCCTTGCCTGGCTTGCCGGGAATCCTAGGTCGAAGCCTGAGTGCGAATCCTGTAGAATCCCGTAGAATGGCTTCGACTCGTATGTGACGGTACAGACACCTTACAATATTGATAAACTCTTGGTATGTATTCCGAAGTATGACATTCACCTAGCGACAGGTTACCTTCTCGCTACGTGGCTCACTATATATATATAAATATAATTACATAGCCACATATACACAACATACATCCTGCTTTAGAATACCCATAATTGTTTATGATAAATTAATTTCATATTCAAGTATATATTTTGCCTTTTTCTTACAACGACGTGAAGGGATGCAGAGATTGTCCGTTGCTGAATAATTCCTTGAGCGGCGTTGCTGAACTAATCAACGACAGATAAGTACAAATTTGCTTCATCGCATATCGTAGAGTTCAACGCAATTGTAAGGATTGATGTTAGCTAGATTTCGAAGTTATTCTTCATCTCCCACTTTAGCAGAAATTTTGAAATTAACGTGCTGTAAAACACTAACCTAACTCACAATCGTTATTCCTCATTGATGGAGCAGTGCTTTTTACACGGAAATGCAGTAATTACTTTGAGTAAATGACAGATGACGATTCATTATGTACATGCACAATTGATATAAAACACTGCTGTCTGTGAATATTCCCGCGTGTACGTGTGCCTGTGTGTCTGTGTGTGTGTGGTTGGGGTGTGGTGTGCGTGTTGAGATGTAATGTGGGGTGGAGAGAGGGGTTAGGTGATATATGGTGGGTTGATGAAAGGTGCGGTGTAATGCAGTGTAAAGCATGTGATTCGGTCTGGTGTGGCTTGGTGGTGGTAGTGGTGGCGTGTGCGTGTGCGTGTGTACGTGCGCGTGTGCCTGTGTGTGGTGTGGTGTGGTATGGTGTGGTGTGGTGTGTATGTGGGTGGGTGCGTAAAGGGGGGGGGGAGTGCTGCCTGCGTTTTATCCAAAGACATTTCTTGCATTAATTGACATGGTAAAAGTTTACTTTACTTTACTTAGTTCACTTTACTTTAAAAGGTTACTTTAAAACATGCATTGCAAGCATTGCATGTCGATTGCGATTAGACAGTTGGTGTGTGCATTTCATGAAATATAATTAAATTGAAGTAAGAACTGGTATATTGTTATTATGAAAAATATACCCATACTAATAGTGGCTATTTTTCAATATGTCACATAACCGCGTGGGCTCGGGTTGTTATGCGTGTCACTAGTGAAACAACATCGTTTGTATGTACGGACCTATTATAATCTTACTGTCATATTTCAGACAAGACTATTTTTTAATTAATTTCCATTAAAATAAGTATGCATGCATTTATGCGACCTAGCTAGCTCATCGAAGGTTTGGAATTTATTGATTGGAATTCATATTTATATTAATATCACTGAATTAGGGTGCTACGCTTTCATGTTTTCACGGTTTCAGTGTGAAATCTGCTGTTCAACATAACGCATGTGTTCAGTTCTGATAATTGGGAATACGATGTTGCCTAATGTGCATACCCAAGTTTAATAAATAATTAGTAATTGATAATTACTAACAAAAATCATTATTTTCGAGTTAGATGGCCAATCATAGACGGGTAAGTCGAGTTGACGGGTGCCCGAATACGTAAGTGTAATAAACAACCGCCACACTAGTTGGCACCACCTAGCATCAGGGGGTTGTTGGGGTGTTACGAATTTATATTATTTGCACAGCAGAACCGTTTCTGCTATACCCTACCTACAGTGTCATAAGTCAGAAAATAGAAAACAATATGCAGAATTTACACTTAGATATAAATACATGTTTAGTTATTTCAACCAGTAAGCGAAGTATAGATCCTATGCTACCAGATACTGCAGCGTGACACCAGAAGGCATTGTTGCTGTGCTGCGATAGCAAAATTAATCATAGCCATCCATATACGTATATATCAGGAGTTTGACACATATTTTCCCGCCTTTTTAGCGATAGTCCCTTTCAAATTTTGGCATAAATAAAAGCAAAAAATGTACATGTTCTTGAGCTTATATCGCACTACCTTCCTTATTGGCCTATATCTGCTACTGAAATAGGTTTATTACTATTTGCTGTCGGAGATGTAAACTATATTAAAACACGGTGTTGATTCAGAGTTTTTTTAGAGTTTTGTTTCTAATTTCTAATTTTGTGTCGGACTATTGTTGTCCCTTAGATAATATAATGTAACGATTTGGAGATTTTTTCGCACCGTATTATATTATCCAATTGACATTTATATATAATATCATAATTTTGTGTTTTTAGTAATTCTGAGTTGTTATCGATTTCACATTCTCTTCGTAATCCGTATATTGCACTTTTTTCCTACGTTCACGAATTTCCAAATTACGACGGATTTCTGGTTATATCTTTACTCAATAATATAGAGCTACATACAGCCGTGCATGAATAAATATATTTCATGGTCTACCACACAATGGATTTTTTCAGTGAATGGGAAACGCGAACTACGTAAAATGTGATGCATGTTCGTGTGAAATTCAATGTTTGTTCAACGTTTTAATTCAAAGAGAAAGCAAATACTTCATACTTAATTATATGCGGTGTCTACGTGACTATATAGTCAGAATATATGGATATTCGTTGGGCATGGATTTACTAAAGAGAACAACAACATCATCGCCAGAAAACAACTAATACTAATATTACTACAAGAAATCTACGTCGTAGAGACTGACTGCTGTACATACACATATATCTGCTTCGTTTGCGATTGGCCAAAACCGGAACAACTGTCTGGCTTCTACCTCCTGTGCAGGTGGCGGGATGTATATAGCACGCGTCAGTTAACATTCCCCCTCTCACTCTGTGGCTGGCCCGTGGTCGTGTGCTCCATTTTGTTCACGAACAAGCCGCTGAAGTTTTTCTAAGTGTTCGTGTATCATGAACATGAATTAAATGAACTTGGTTGTGAAAAATAGTTGGTATTCGACATTATGTAGTAAATCAAGAAACAGCCTGGCGATACGAAGAGACTGCGGGGGCTGTACGAACGATCCGATAGCTATCATATCATATTGTAAGGGTTGGATCCTTACACGGTCAATTCTCCTGGCCGTCTGGTAGAATGAAGCACCCCGAGTCAATCCCAGGCGGTCCTTATATACGCTGGCAGCCGTGGCCTTGCTTGGCTTGCCGGGAATCCTAGGTCGAAGCCTGAGTGTGAATCCTGTAGAATCCCGTAGAATGGCTTCGACTGGAATGTATGTGACGGTACAGACACCTTACACTCTCCCCTCCTTCGAAGCAGTGTCCCGGTGGAGAGTCTGTAATGCCAACCGTATCACATGCTAAATGCACTAGGTACACCTCCCACAGCACTGGGTATGTGCTGCTGCTACCATTGCTCATAGCGCAGCACAATCGTTCGCGCATAACTGGCAGGATACTTGCTCTTCCCCTGCCGAGTTATGCATTCACTTGGACGTATTTACATTCGACCCGTGCGGCCCGTTGCTTGGCCTTTTTCCGCTTGTACAGCGGGTTCGAAACTCTCTCCTCCCCCCAACTGGAGGTCAAAATAAGAACACAACTTACGGCCTAGAAAAATTTCAGCCGGCGTGTGCCCAGTCGTATCATGCTTCGCGGAGTTCAAAGCAAACTGTAAGTCCGACAAATGAAAATCCCAAACCTTATAATCCCCCGAGACGTACGACTGTAATATACCCTTTCTACCCAATGCCTTGCCGGGTTGGAGAAGCGCCGCCAGTGTCAATGACAGTATCAACCCAAACGGGGGATACCCGAACTAGCCCCACGGGAAAAGACCCATCAAACTCCCCGGGGGAAGTCCCAACCAACTCCGCAGGGGGAGTTCCAAACAACTCCGCGGGGGGAGTTCCAAACAACTCCGCAGGGGGAGTTCCAAACAACTCCGCAGGGGGAGTTCCAAACAACTC
>NW_014577398.1:275035-276623 GCF_000485595.1 Priapulus caudatus
TATAATACTTATTTACTAGGTATTATTAGCTCTTGGCTGTATACGCATGCATGTAGGCAAAGACCGTATACACATAATCACTGAGTTCGCAGGCTAATTCATGTGTTTATTTACTATACCGCGTAGAAGCATTGTAAACGAATGAAATAAATGATTGCATAGTTGTTGACAATATGAAAAGCATTTAAATCAACACCCGTGTTTGAAAACAGTTTACTGCAATACGACAGCAAATAGGTATAAATCGATTTCAGTACAAGATAGGCGAATTATCGAGGTACGAAATAATCTCAAGAACATTATACATTTTTTGTTTTTGATCCTGCTAGAATTTGAAGTGGAAAAATCCTTCGAGAATATTTACTTCTGGTATATATGTATGCCAAATTTCGACAATTTTTCTCACAGAGAGTGAGCAAAACATTGTGCCAAGCTGCTAAACTAAAAAAGCATTAATAAATATTTACATGTCTGCCAGGTCAACTACTGCCTAATGAGCGGGCGTAATTTATATCACTTAAGACTTTAATTAGGACTTTTGTACTATATGATATACCTTTTTAACATCAGCCAACCAAACCACAAAAAACGACTAAATTGGCTGCTTTTGATGCCTTTCCTTAACGCTGAAGCATGTCCAGATTATTATGTTTAATTTTCTTAACATGCATCGCACACTCTTCATAGAACGTTATTTCCACACAGGCTTGTTAGATATAGGCCATCTGCAGAACACACACAACAACAAATGCAATAAGTTCAAATTCAACATGTGCATTTATATTGAATAAAAAACCATAGACCAGAATAAGACCTGAAATTTTGACCAAAAAATTTCAGTTAGTATTTGAAGATACAAAAAAGTCATTACTCATAATTACATTCAAGTTGTGCTCTCCAACAGAAATTACCATTTCATTCTTATATTCGACTTCTTTCATTTGTAATGTCAAAGCTAAAATCATTACGATATAGAGCGACACCGCAGGACAGGCACGGTTCTTCACCACGTATGTATTTACCACGTATGTATGGATGTATATATGTATGTATGTATGTATTTACCACGTACGTATGTATATATTTACTACGTATGTATATTACCACGTATGTATGTATGTATGTACCAGTTTATGTATTGAGTACGATGTTACACGTTTATCTCATGCTTACCTTTTTGGTTTCATTTTCAATCTATATTTCTTTACATTATATTTTCTTTTTAAGGGATTTTAAATACATGTATAACTTGTACGAAGGCGTAGGAGGGGAGTAGTGTAATGAAGCTAAAATCATTACGATATAGAGCGACACCGCAGGACAGGCACGGTTCTTCACCACGTCTATAGCCGCGTTCACACGTAGCTAGAAATCCGGTATTTAGCGTCCACACGAGGCAATATACGAGGCCCAAGAAATACGGTATAACAGATCCGGTATTTCATGTAAATACGAGGCTTCCCAGACCCCGAATAATTTGCCGTGCTTGAGAAATACCGGATTTCTTGGACCGCGCATTTCCTCGTGTGAACGCTAAATACCGGATTTCTTGGACCGCGCATTTCCTCGTGTGAACGCTAAATACCGG
>NW_014577398.1:276880-278949 GCF_000485595.1 Priapulus caudatus
TTTGTCTCAGATACGGTATTTCGCAAATCCGGTATTTTAGAAATACGAGGTCTCGTGTGAACGAGGCTTATGTCGAGGCTAACATCCAACACAGGGACACGCCTTAGGCACTTGGTCACTCGCTTCGTTATAGGCAGTTCGATACGAGTACTGCCAAGTACGACATTCCGGGTAAACAAAAGAAACCCTCCCCTTATCATTAAAAAAGCGGACAGTGGCCTTGTTTCATAGACACATTAACCTGGAAGCGTGCACTGTTGCGGTTTGACTAACCGACGAACCCTGTGTGATTGTCTTTAATTGGTGATAAGGAAATAGACATATATATATTGTTGTACGTACACGTCTTGTCTGTCTACTATTTTATGCTAACCTCAGGGTAATTAATTCGTAATTACCTGCACCAAGCAAGAACCTTTTTGGGTACAACGTCACACGGTATACATTATACGTCACGAGCCGATCACACACACACACACACACACACACACACACACACACACACACACACACACACACACACACACACACACCAACACACACGAGAGTACACGTACACGAGTGGGAAAATCCATTCATTACACATGTTCTCCCCCACTGCATTCAAGCTATCTGTGCTGTCTAGTTGGCAGGGAAATATATCTTCTTGGAGTTCATTGCCCTGCTTGTTATTCATGTGAACCTGCCTCGATATTCGCAATATTGTTTTCTGATTTCCAGTTTCTTCTTCCATCCATGTCTTTGCCTGGAAAACTGTTAAATATTTAAAAAAATCGTGATGTTTTTGAATTTCTGACGTTTCTGAATAGTTCCTGAAACACTACAACAGTGTAATTTAATATGATACATTTGAGATTATTATGAACGAACCTCCTTAGATATCAGAATTTCAAACTCGTCCCCAACACAGTACCGAAATTCAACACACTATAGATTTTAAACAGGGAGAGAGAGACAGACAAAAACAGACAGAGATAGAGAGAAAGATAGAGAAGGATAGATAGAAAGATTCAGTGAATATATCTCCACCTGTACATCGCTCGCATTTTGCAGGTTTGTGACAACAGATGTCGCTCGCCTGCTTATATGGTGAGATTAACTGAGCCGCCCTGTATGTCTTTGAACATGTACAATACAAGTAAATACAATATAAAATACAAATTCTCAGTTGCACGATAACTATATACAATAAAATTACACACACCAGTGCTTTCTTAGAAATAAATTCTATCTCGTAATATCATTTATTACCCAGTGTTGAGACTTATTACTTATCACATATGTGATCAGGCATCAAGGCTTATTGATGATTTTTTAACGAGTATAGCAACAAATCAGTGTTAACTGTAATATTATCGCAGCCACCTGTGCTTGTCATTAAATAATATGATCAAAATAATATATAAAAAAATAATGATATATATAGGCCCCTAATAATAATATATAAAATATTACTAAAAAAACAAACAAAATATGATTAACATCTACGCACCTTATAACACAGCCCATCCGATGATTATTTTGTAATGGTGTTATTCAAATGAGTTTTTTCCCCTAAACCATGTGCTTATAGTTATATGATAACCGTAATAGTAATAGTATCACAGCCACCAGTACTTGTATGAAAAAAATACATTTTGCATAAGAGCACCCAATTAATTATTATTTTGTCATCGAGTTTTGGTATGAAATCATGTTTCCGATTTTGCACGGTAGTTGATTTTATGTTATGCTCAGTTCTTGTCACAAAAGAAAATCCATCATGTTACCTAACCAACTCGATGGTATGTTATAATCGAGTTTAGCAAACAAAACCACATGTTCAGTGCGTGTTTAACTACAATATTATTACAACCATGCTTTCCTTGAGTAAAAAACATCATAAGAGATAGCACTAAATGATTGTTTAATCATCGAGTTTGCTTTCAAAACCATGAAATATATTTCAATAGTTCTGTACAGTACTTTGTAGATACTTCCGTACACTTCCATTGTATAGATAAGTTCTTGACAGCGTGAAAAATTCAGGTATAAACTGAAAGCAATTTGCTTCGCAAGAATGAAATGTG
>NW_014577398.1:280234-290818 GCF_000485595.1 Priapulus caudatus
TAGGTTCTCCGCGGCTAGGTACAACTAATCTATCGTATAGGTATTAGGATCTATACGCCACGTTGCGATAAATCGCATCAACACCTGTTCGTCTCGCGATACCAACCGGCGAGGAACAGGTTACCGATATATGCTAATCGATAGTCGATAGTCGATAATCGTGGGTACCCCGAAAAGGGCAACGCTGTAAAATCACTAACAGTACCGATTCCCTTGGGTATTCTTGATGACATGTCGACAGTATTACTAATGTATTCCTCGCAGGGTAAACGCAACACACGCATATGTTACACAACGACGTGATCGACTCAGTGATTCTTCGACTTTCATGACTAGTATTTAGTACCCTCATACGCAACTTTATCAAGATATCTACTGTAGCGTTTAATGCCGTTGGCGGTTGGCAAAAATGACTCAAAAATGCTTTTACTTAACGAAATATATATGATGACACATTACAGTCAGCACGATTTCAGTATAAACAGATGAGTATATTGTAAATTTCTGCTGTAAGCTCTTTACTTTTTTTGCGCAGACGTGTCACGTAGTGGGTTATTTATAATTAACCGACAGGTTCGCAAAACGC
Source organism: Priapulus caudatus (assembly GCF_000485595.1). Lineage (NCBI taxonomy): Eukaryota > Metazoa > Priapulida > Priapulimorpha > Priapulimorphida > Priapulidae > Priapulus > Priapulus caudatus. Next base: position 280,821 of record NW_014577398.1, read on the forward strand.
GGCGCACTATCAGTTAGCACCAGCAGTTGGTTCACACCGTCGCATACAATGCAAAGACACTACTTGCTGAAGGTGCTGCGTCAATATTCACAAGATTAAGATATCTCGGCAGATTGTATGTGGTGACATCAGTTATTCCTGTCATTATAAAATCAGCGCCCGCTCGCGACGGCCGATACTGAATGCGTATTCAATCGCCGTGTATAAGCGTGAACTATGCCAAGTTACGTTGTTCGCCTCTCGCTCGTAGTGGCCGTCGTTATTGCCTTAGCGGATTGTCAACATGCAAAATACTATGGGTATGTTGTCATTGTATCAATCAATGTATGGGTATATGTATTCGATGCGTAGATCTGGCTTCGTTTTTTAAGCATTTAATTAAATTATAATTAAACGTTTTTCTCTATGTATAGAAGCACGCGAAGATCTGCAATGCTAGAAATGTGAGGTTATGATAGAAATAGGTATTATATGTTACGCTACATGGTAAACAGACTGCGTAGAACTTTTGGGGTTACTACCGGATAACACCATTAAGCATTTTTAAAACTACATTGTCGGAAAGTTTTAGAGTCAAAGCCTTTAAATAAATTTAAATAGTGTTGGTCTCTCGTAATATTCTGTTTTATAATGAAGTTGATGTACCGGAGGCATTGTTTAGTGCGTGACGTATAGCATATGTTAGTAATTTAGCATGTCCGTGTGTAACTTGTTTGTAGCAAGGAGTAAAGTTTGATTAAGGGGGCGCATCTTCTATGAGTGTAAGAGATTCTGGGCTTCCATGCTAGTGCACGTTTAAGTCGGCGTTTGATCCAACGGTTATTTATACGAAAACGCGATTTAGTCCTAAATAATGTCATACCTTACATGCAAGCCTTAAACATTACGTTGGCAGACGATAACACTATAGAAGGTCTACGCAAGTGCGGAACGTTGCTAGAACAAAAACACTATTGTCAATTTCATAATATAAGATTTTAATTAATCAAACTTTAAACCTAATCGAACCTTAAAGGTGCGATTCCTATATCAGCTGAAAACCTGATGAAAAGATGTACATCTCAAAAGCTCGTTAATTAAATTGTCAACACCCTTAACCTATTATTTGAATTTGTTATATATATATATATATATATATTGATTTTGTTTCGCTTTTTATAGCTATCAGGTGTGGCGCATTATCCCTAAAACACCTGCTGAACTTGAATACTTGAATCGGTTGCAGTCGCGGGTGAGTGAAATGATATTGCCGGTACAGTCACTTCAGAGTTAGAGGTTTGAAGTTTATATATATTATAATAATTAAAACTACTTTACGTTACCAAGGTATTGAGACGTTATACGGGAATTTGACAAAAGTTTTAGTCTGACTTGCAAATACGCATATAGTTTTATTTTCTCTATGAGTACTTGGTACTTATTTGGTTTATAAAGATGTCTTGGGAATAAACGGAAATAAGAGATAATGTAAACAGAATAAATGTATAATAGGGCAGTTAAATAATCTAACGTATATAATGTATATTTACCAACGAATAATACTAGACAACTATTGTTTTGAACTTAAGCTGGACTTCTGGAGTGATCTCCGTGGCATTAACAAACACGTGGATATTATGCTGCCGCCTGATTGGTTAGACAGTCCACTACGCAGGATGAAGCATGAGGTCATGATTGATGACGTGCAAAGGTATTGCCTATATCTACATTAGCATCATATCGCAGGAAAGGAACTGAATGAACGGAATAAGTATTTTAAGTCGAATGATGGGTTTTTGTATTTTTGGGATAAGTAATAATACAATAATAAAAATCTGATCCTGCGAAATAGACTCATAACGTCATTAATAATAATAATAATAATAAAAATAATAATAGTAATAATAATAATAATAATGGTCATCAATGACTAGTGACTAATTCCCAGTGTCTACCTCTTCAATGTAGGCTGATAGACACGCAAGCAAAAGGCGCAGAAGCCAAGAGAAATTCTGTACAATCTGAGAACTATAACCTAACAATATACCACCGTCACAAAGAGGTGAATTTTTTAAAGAATAGACCTTACTGTCAAATACCGACTATTGTTGTAACTTTCCATGTATACAGTATACAGTATACTAAAACGCGCTAATTGGCCTATACCAGTGCTAACCAAGTAGAGGTTACATGGAAAAATAAATGGAAATAATTAAAATGTCGGAAAGAAAATAGTCTAGAACGAAAAAACGATTATCAACATCGACGTTTTATATAAGGTAACGTAACTTTTTCCACGTCTATAATAATATATTGATATATAGCTAACACACATAACAGGAACAAAGAAGACGTTAATTTTATTATCTAATAATATGAACATCTGTACAAAAATTTGCTAAGAACACGTTTGTCGCTTTCGAAAGATTGAAGACTGGATACGTTCTATGGCTGCCGAATACCCTGACATCGCTTCCATCCACAACATAGGCACGTCCCTGTTCGGGCGACCAATGAATGTTATTAAGGTAAGATAATGCAGCGTCATGGCGCTTGATTAATCACCATTTGAATTCCTACTGCGGTTGTAATTACTGGTGTTATTTATAGGTCTCCGGCATCATACCTTAGATTAAATAAAATTTTAGTTATACTGCAAATTTAGAGCAAATCTATTTTGTCGTGAAACGATTACAAAAATATAGCCTCTGTGAATCGCGCAACGCTTAAAAATATATTAAATAATGTAAAATACGTGTTGGTTCGGCTGCAGACATGCACTTGTTTAATAAACTATACGTTGTTGGTGAGGTCCGCACAATCTATAATATTTACAACTTTGAACTGTGTATTATTTATGGCGCAAGATTTGTTACTTCTTAGAAGTGAGTCTGTTACAGGGAGAGAGGAGATTGCAGTTCACTGTGGAAATTTTGTTTTGACACAATTTTAATTAACATCGAAGATTTCAAAACCAAATGGACGACGGAAGCCTATCGTATGGATGGATTCTGGAATACATGCTAGGGAATGGATATCTCCGGCCACAAACCAATACTTCATTCATCAGGTAGGTTACATACAAAGTACTGAATCTCATGATGTGAGAATTAGGGTACATGCAGTCTCATAGGCAGCTAACGATATAGGACACGAAAAAAAAACATATACATAACCGATATATTTTAATATAACAAAATCTGAATCTAACTAAATTTTTTAGTTTCCAAAATTCATATCCAGAAGGCTGTAATTTAATGGATTGTTCTGCTAACTTATTCAATGTTATAGTTTTTAATTATTTTTAATCATTATGATTTACGTAAATCGTACACTTAGGTTACTAATGGGCAGTTGTAACTTCAGTAAGAACTGCCGTGAAGTGTTTTCCGCATGTGTACGTTATTATGTATTATTTTTATTATATTCGTTAGATATAACGAGCACGGAATCAATATTTATCAGATGTCTAAGGAGGCGGTACATCTATAATACGTAAAACGTTAACTTTATACGTGTTACGCAGCTGTTGACCAAGTATGCAGAGGACTCGCAAGTTCAGAACTTTGTGGATCAGATTGAGTGGCATATCTTGCCTGTCGTCAACCCAGATGGATATGAATACTCTCACACACACGTAATTATAAAACCAACATTAAATCATTCGATCGTTTAATGTTAAACTTTTATCATGCAATCATTTGCAACGTCGCAACTGCAATATCGTGAACCTGGTTACCATCAATCTCATCACTGCGCACTGTGATATATTCGTCTCAATCAATGTTAGCGGTAGTACATGAACAAAGGGATCGCTCTATTCATGTACTCTTAATGTTACGGGAGTCCGTGCATCAAAAGATTTAGTAATTTTATTTTCATGAAAACAGAATCGGATGTGGCGGAAATCGCGTTCTGGGCCTATTGATGGCTGCTACGGTGTGGATCCCAATCGGAATTACGATTTCAAGTGGATGGGTAATTATTACAGGCGGTCATTGTTTTTGCGTATCACCGCAATTTCTCACGATTTTTTCTCGCTAATACATGTCTATATTCGGACGCACATTATTCGAGTTTCCTTTACACTAAGTGTTCATAATTAATTAAAAAGCGTTTTATAGAAGTATTAATCAAAATCTTATTGCAAACGTTTGCTTTCCGTTCTATTTCAGAGATCGGTGCCAGCAGTTCGTCCTGCATGGAGAATTTTGCTGGCCCAACACCAGAATCCGAGATCGAGACGAGGAATTTACGTGATTACGTACTGCCTCTAGCCAAAGATATGAAAGCGTTCATCACTATACACTCGTACTCGCAGCTATTTCTTACTCCATGGGGCCACACCACAGAATTACCGTCGGACAACGATGATGTGGTACTACAATTACATCATCAAAAAACCACTCCAAAAGTGGCTAATACAATAACGTATTGCCGACATTAAGTCTAGTTCTTGTCATAAAGCTTTTTCCTAACCCGTTTTAAGAAGAAATCGCAATGCATGACAATTCTGAAACCTTACATATTTATAGATAAATCTGCGAAAGATCTGTGAGCGCGAGTTAACAACAATACTCTGCGCATGCGCAAGGATGATATCTGCTGTCATTAGATTTTGCGCATCGGAATCAATTCAGTTGTACATAAACACACTCATTTGGTCACCATCGTGGTGTTACCTTTTCACTGGACTAGTAGGGGTTTCACAATCCTGATTTTATCCACAGCATGACCTTGCTGTAAAGGCTACAGACGCGTTGACATCAATGCACGAAACTGCATACACCGTAAGATCAGCAGCAAATGTTTTGTGTACGCGCACACATCAACTTACTGATATCTTGTTTTCTTCTATTTGTAGTGATTCGAATTCTTTGTATTCTTTTAGCATGGCTTAGGTGTGAAGGCAACAAATGCATTGACGGCAGTACATGGTACAGAGTACGAAGTCGGATCAGACGCTAATATCTTGTGTATGTAAACAAACCATTACGCAATGTTTCACGATATTTTGGGCACATGAACATTTTTGGTCACCCGCATTTGATTCCTTCAGATATCTTCTGTAAAAGCATAAACTCTTTCTTCAATTAAGCAGGATGTGTCTGCATGCAAGGTGGCATTAAACCAAATATATTTAATTCATGGGAAAATTGAGCCTTTTAAAATTGAATGTTATCTCACGGCCTGCTTTAGAAATTTTATCTTACTAACTGACTCTTTTCATTGGCACATACGACGTTGAGTAATTTTTACATTAATGAATATTTAATATAATCAACACTGTGCCTAGGGCTTTAGGTGCCCACCTAACCTTAAAATTGTCTGTACCTTTTATTTATGAGTAACCCTCTACTCCTAATAATGTCATTACAGATATGACTTCCGGGACATCACGCGACTGGGCTAAGGGCGTTGCGAAGGTGAAGTACACTTACACGGTGGAGTTACGTGATACCGGTGAATACGGTTTTTTGCTCCCAGAGGAGCAGATTGAACCGACGTCTGAAGAAACATGGGAAGCTATTAAAGTTATCGCAAGTCAGATCATTTCAGAGTTCGCATAGAATAGTAATTGGGGTTTGCTGAGATTGCTTGCATATATCCAATCCCATTGACGACCCTGGTCCATTTGGAGCATAGAAAATAATACTTAATGATATTGACGTACAGATAATGTGTTGATTTTGGTGCGATGGCGGGATACATATCATAGGGAGAGCTAAAGAAATAATAAATAGCACGGCGTCAATAAACTGGTGATCGCCGCTGTATTACTAGGAATTATTTCACTGAATTTGATATATTGTCAACTTTGCAACTTTGTCAGCTCTTCGTCGAAATAACTAATGTCGTATTAGTTTATTCCATTGTTAGCGATAAGAATATTTCACGCGTTTTTGTATGAAATTTCATTGTTGCCGCAATGGTTTCACAGATATCTAGGGTAGTTGACCCGTAATTGGGAATTATTAAATCAATGTTCATATCGCAGGAGTTATTCAATAATAATATTCTTGGTTTTTGGTGACAAAATAAAAATTCCTTTTGAATTTCATGTAACACAGAATGTTATCATATCCGTAGCTATGACTCCAATGTACTTTGAGAAAATCGTTGACGCAAACTCTCACCACTGAACACCTAGACGCGGTGAATCGCTAGAGTCAATAGGCCTTACCAGCTCTCCTCATTTTTAAGTACATGGAAAAGTACAACCAGATTGTTTTTTTTTCTGTCGTGCACGTGGTTTACACAATTTCAAAGTTCAAATTAAATAAATCAAAAATTAAAGTAATATAATTAAAAGTAGTTTCCAAATTGTGAGTAAAATTTATGAATATATATTAGCGTGTATAGTTTATTGATGTCGTATCCACACGATAGATGTCACTGAATATATATATTTATATATATATATATATATATATATATATATATATATATATATTACCGCTAAGTGAATCGTCTAGTCGAATATAGCCTCGGTTTACATCAATTAGTAGTTACTATTCGATATCCAGAAGACAGTAGGTTAAACAGACAGGGTGGACCCGTAATACACAAGGTTTAGTTCTCAATAATTCGCATCGCTGGATTTAAGCCGCTCAGAATAATTTGTCGCAACAGCCACGTTACATACACAGCGGAAACAACGGACAAGCTGTAACGTGAATCGAGTATCCGACAAAGACAGATATTTTTTCGTGCTACCGATGACGAATCCTCGAATTCCATAAATTTAAGCGAATTTAGCAAACTACACAATCGAAGGTGGAGACTAATAGTAATAGCAAAAATCCAGTCCGAAAGTATCAAACCGCCGCCATATTGGCGATCGTTAATCACCTACGCCGAATAGGTAGGCGTCGTCGTGAGAAATGTGAGTTGTTCCAGGATGCGTGATCGGCCGGTTGGGGCGCGCGGGGGGCCGCGCCGGGGGCGGGGCGCGGCGGCGCTGTTGCCTCACGCTGTGCGAATATCTAGCAGAATGATTCTTAATGGCTCAACGACTAAACGTTATTACCGCTAGTACTGGCGATTTTGTTGCCGGCGGCTGAAACGCCGAGAGATCGACACGTGTGCGCTGCATGGCGATGGCGATTTTGACGCCAGAAACTCGTCGCTGGAATATCAAACCTGTTTAATATTTGTTGCCGAGTCGCTGAACAATCGCCACGTGTGCGCTGCACTGGCGACGGATTCAGGCAACAGTTTTTGGATTAACTAATCAAATGCATGATTTGAAGCACGTGATCAAATATGGCAGCGCCCTTGGTGTGGGAAAAAAGCAGGAGGGTGAGCTTGTTGAAATGTGGCAGGAACGCCCGTGTCTTTTTAACATTACGAGTGACATTATATACACCCGGCTTTACGCTACAAAAACTCCACTGTAGCCCCATAGAACAACAGCGCAATCCTTATCCTCACGTACCAGATGCTCCGTGACATATGGCGTTTCCTACACATATATGCACATAACGATCTTTATCGCGCGACGTAGAACTATTTTTTATCAACTACGTATTGTTTATATAAGAACCCCGATATAAAGTTCACGTCATACTACCACAAACGCTTTTCTGTACGTTTAACTGTTTCCGTGCATGTTTGTTGTGCAGTGTAAATAGCTAATAATACCTCTATTAGCGCTTATTATAAGCTCTTAATTATTATTAGGTATTATTATGTACTATTATATATTATTTATCTTATTATTAGCTCTTAATTATTATTAGGTATTATTAAGTACTATAGATAATATTTATCTTATTATTAGGTATTATTATCTTATTATTAAGTATTATTATGTAATACTATAGGTATTAATAGGTTATATTAGGTATTATTATCTTATTATTAGGTATTAATAGTTCTTGGTAGTGTTGATGTCTTCGGACGAAATTGGGTTATTATAACTGTTCAGTCTGCACAATTATTATTTTTATGTAATTTATATTATATATATGTACTTTTTTAATTTTCGCATTCTTGATTGCTTTCATATATGTCCATGTAACATTTGTATCTATCGCATATCAGATGCGCACTTAAAACGTGCTCATGCTCATGCTCATGCTTAAGACGTTCTGCCACCAACAGTGGCGGCACCAGGATTGTAAAAGTGTGTGTGGTGGTGGGGGGGCAAGCTGAGGGCAAGGAGAAATGTTGGGTGTAGTGCGTGTGTCGTGTGTGAGTGTGTGATGGTGTGTGTGTGTGTGTTACCTATAAGTGAATGAACGGCATTTAGTATGCAAGAACTGATATAAATCCCTTGTTTAACTATTTAAAGTGCTTTATAGGAGCCACTGGATTAGCGGTTGAGGCTAGATAATATAATGTAGGTGTACATAACCTGCACAGTACCCGGCTCAGTTCTCTGTCACATGATGGTGAAAACTTGATGACATTGGATAAGCAAAGAGGCATAGTTGCCTTGCAACATTCGTAGAGACAGGCAGCGTAAACCATTTTATTGCTATTATTCCCCCGCTTTCTATTTAGAGATGTCATAGCACGCAGCCGCGCGCCCGACGTGCGCGCGGCGCTAAGGAGCGAACGTGCACATGCACACATTGCAGCTGTAGGCATCATAGGTATGGTACACGTACACATTACCAAGCTCAATATCAGTCCACTCTCCCACGCCCTCTCCTTTCCCTTCCTCTCCCCTGCCATTACCTTCTCTTTTTACATTCATTATACATTCCCTATTCCTCCTACGATATATCATTGTTTCCTTCCCGTATGCTATTATTCGTCGGTAATATATAGCGACTCCTCCATCAAAAGCAATTATAACAAGCACATCTCATTGATAATTCATGAATTAAGCTAAAAAAAAAAAAAACAAGAAGTAAGTTTCAGTATGCGAGTACTGGTACTGGGTGGACCGTTAGTGTAAGTGAGTATTGACGGCTGCATAACTTACATATCTCGGACACAGTGCCTCAGCTGTTACCATAAAACACAAACAACCGTGTTTTAAACTATTGGATAAACACCGTCTACAAGCAGCGAGAGAAATACGCAAGTCAGTTCATGCAACATATTTGAAATTCATTTGGTTGATTTGCTTATAATATTTGTTTTAATAGTCCATTTCAAGCAGGTCTATTGTCCAACGCTATCTATATGTACAGTTATTGCATATATTATATAGTAGGTATATGATATATATAGAGGAGGAGGAATAGGATATACTCACGCCAGTACATCCACGAGTAGAGCGCATAATAGTGATGAGAAGGAAGTTGGCGTAGGCATCATCGTTGAAATTAGGTGAATATCTCACCGAGATGCAAGTCAGCTATAGAGATAGTCCCGTCTCGTTGTTGCACGATATAGGAGGCACTCTCAGGGCGACGCGTTTCTCATGGTAATCCGCTGGTCCCTTTCATCTGGATGGTAACCGATTACCGTAGTACGTGCGTCGCGTGTGTGCGGCGCGTGCAGTAGTCGTGTGAATCACCTGTTGTATATATGTCTCTGTGTTCCACCCAGCTGGCGCACCACGGGGGGGTGGTGCAAAGCGCCTCCCAGTCACAGAGCCTTTGCTCCCCCATTTGCTATCCCCCCCCTCAGCTTTTCAGCTCTGTAAGCATAAGGGTTTAAGGACACAGGTTTCACGCAGTAAGCAATGGATAATATTAAACTTACTCCCAATAGGCTCAAGATGTTTCCTTCAAATCTTGCGGTATAAACCCTAGTCCTAATCATCAAATTGAATTCTTATTGAAACCTACGCCAAGCCGCCATTTCGCTAATAGGATAATCCTTTATTATACAACACTAGGCACGCTACAGTCAATGAATTAGAAGTTTGGATATGGATCAGAAGTGCTACTACAAGCGTGTATAATTCTCTGTTTAAGCTGGCAATTCAGAGGCTTTATTTGCACATCAAAAAAAAAACCAATTCTCCCCCCCCCCCGGCCCCTAGACCCCACCCATTAGTTCCTCGCGCGTCTACGAAAATTGCGGCTACGCGCGTCACGACATTTGCCCGACCCCCT